>NC_091985.1:30017298-30183089 GCF_044704955.1 Pristiophorus japonicus
TAAAGGCTTGACCCCCTGGCTGTCCCCCAGCTCTACCCGTCCAGCTATTGGCCAAGTGAGCTGCTAATCAATACTACTGTGGATCAGAAACCTCCCCTCCCATGGAACCTACATCGCCTGTTCAGACAATCGCCTGTTCAGACAAGCCCCTGTTGTGCTGAGTGTAAAGAGAGCATTCTAAGATGTGTGAGTATATATTGCAACAACTTTAACAAAGGTCTATTGTCTCGAGCTGATGTGGTATGCAATTTGTGCAACTGGTTTGTCTGGGTCAATCCCCTCAGTGAATTGTAATTTGCATTTCCAAAAGCTGTGGATTGAGATTAATTTAACTCGCTTAGCAGTATCTTGATATAAATCACCTAAAGTTCTTTCTAGGTTAAATAGTTAAAAATTATTTAGTATAACACTAATTTACAAAATAATTGAGTGTGCCTTATCACATCATCTAAATAATGTAATTCATAGTATCAATATATAGGATTTTAGTAGGATTGAATTCAACTGAATGGGTTTAATTTGTGATAATTTTTGGGAAAAAAAGGAAAAAGTAATGAATTTAATTTCTAAAATTGGACAATTAATTTCTAAGAAAAGAATCTTACTTACATTTTAAGGATTTTTTTTTTTCTGTTTTGCAGTTGAGTGTATCACTCATGAGTTCAAGAATCTGCATGTTTAACTTTTCTGAATTCTACAATGGTCAGCATCTAAAGTGATAATTGTACATTTTAGAGAGAAAAAAATCCCAGTGTCATCGCTTTAGAGCTAACAACTCATAATAAATGGAATAGCGTTTATAAATGGTCAATATCATGGTTCTTTTTTTAAAAACTTCAAATATATAATCTAAAACATCAATGTTTCCTCATTCAACCTATTTGAAATAAGGACAATGTCCAGAATGGCAGTTTTCTATTGGAAGAAGCACAACAACAACTTGTATTTATGAAGCGCCTTTAATGTAGTAAAATGTCCCAAAGCATGTCACAGGAGCGTTATCAAACAAAATTTGACACATCCACAGAGATACTGGAACAGATGACCAAAAGCTTGGTCAAATTGGTAGGTTTTAAGGAGCGTCTTTAAAGGAGGAAAGAGGCGGAGAGGTTTCGGGAGGGAATTCCAGAACTTAGGGCCTTGGCAGCTGAAGGCACAGCCACCAATGGTGGAGTGATTAAAATCATGGATAGAATCAGAAATTTACAGAACGGAAGGAGACCATTTCGGCCCATCGTGTCTGTACCGCCTGCCCAAGAGCTATTCGGCCTAATCCCACTTTCCAGCTCTTGGTCCATAGTCCTGTAGGTTACGACACTTCCAAGTGCACATCCAAATATTTTTCAAATGTAGTGAGAGTTGCTGCCTGTACCACCCTTTCAGGCAGTGAATTCCACTACCCTCTATGAAGAAGTTTCTCCTCGTATCTCCTAAGCCTCCAATTACTTTAAATCTATGTCCCCTAATTGTTGACCCCTTTGCCAAGGGGAACAGGTCCTTCCTATCCACTCTATCCAGGCCACTCATAATTTTATACACCTCAATCGGGTCTCCCCTCGGCCTCCTCTGTTCCAAAGAAAACAGACCCAGCATCTCCAGTCTTTCCTCCATAGCCAAAATTCTCCAGTCCAGGCAACATTCTTAGAATCATAGAAGTTTACAGCACAGAAGGAGGCCATTTCAGTCCATCGTGTCTGTGCCGGCCACCAAGAGGCTATCCAGCCTAATCCCACTTTCCAGCTCGAGGTCTAACCCTGCAGGTTACGGCACTTCAAGTGCACACCCAAGTACTATTTAAATGTGGTGAGGGTTTTTGCCTCTACCACCCTTTCAGGCAGTAAGGTTCACAACTCTGTGTGTGAAGAAATTTCCCCTCGAATCCCCTCTAAACCTTCTACCAATTACTTTAAATTTATGCTCACTGGTTGTTGACCCCTCTGCTAAGGGAAATAGGCCCTTTCTATCCACTATATCTAGGCCCCTCATAATTTTATGCCCCTCATAATTTTATACCCCTCAATAAGGTCACTCCTCAGCCTCCTCTGTTCCAAGGAAAATGAACCCAGCCTATCCAATCTGTCCTCATAGCTAAGATTCTCCACTCCCGGCAACATCCTCGTAAATCTCTACCCTCTGCAATCACGTGCTTCCTGTAATGTGGTGACCAGAACTGCATGCAGTACTCCAGCTGTGGCATAACCAGTGTTTTATACAGTTCAAGCACAACCCCCTCCTGCTCTTGTATTCTATGCCTCAGCTAATAAAATCAAGCATTCCATATGCCTTCTTAACCACCTTATCTAGCTGGCCTGCTACCTTTCAGGGATCTGTGGTCATGCACTCCAAGGTCCCTTTGTTCCTCTACACTTGAGTGTCCTACCACTTAATGTTTTACCATTTAATAACCTTGTTAGCCTTCCCCAAATGCATTACCTCACACTTCTCCAGATTAAATTCCATTTGCCACTGTTCTGCCCACCTGATGAGTTGGATATATTCAAAAAGGGTATTAGATGTGGCCCTTACGGCTAAAGGGATCAGGGGGTATGGAGAGAAGGCAGGAGTGAGGTACTGAAGTTCCATGATCATATTGAATGGTGGTGCAGGCTTGAAGGGCAGAATGACCTTGCACCTATTTTCTATGTTTCCATATCTTCCTGCAGCTTTCTTCATTAACAACCCTGGGAGCTTCTTATCAACAAGAGCAGACATTGACGACAAGATTCAACACCACCTCCTTTGCCCGCCTGAGGAAAAGTGTGTTCGAAGACCAGGCGCTCAAATCTGTCACCAAGCTCATGGGCTACAGGGCTGTAGTAATACCCACCCTCCTGTATGGCTCAGAGACATGGACCATGTACAGCAGACACCAAGTCGCTGGAGAAATACAACCAACGATGTCTCAGCAAGATCCTACAAATCCCCTGGGAGGACAGACACACCAACATTAGTGTCCTCGACCAGGCCACCATCCCCAGCATTGAAGCACTGACCACACTTGATCAGCTCCGTTGGGCAGGCCACATTGTCCTCATGCCAGATACAAGACTCCCAAAGCAAGCGCTCTACTCGGGACTCCTTCACGGCAAAGGAGCCAAAGGTGGGCAGAGGAAACGTTACAAGGACACCCTCAAAGCCTCCCTGATAAAGTGCAACATCCCCACTGACACCTGGGAGTCCCTGACCAAAGACTGCCCTAAGTGGAGGAAGTGCATCCGAGAGGGCGCTGAGCACATCGAGTCTCATCGCCGAGAGCATGCAGAAATCAAGCGTAGACAGCGGAAAGAGCTTGTGGCAAACCTGTCCCACCCTCCCTTACCATCAACGACTATCTGTCCCACCTGTGACAGGGACTGTGGTTCTCATATTGGACTGTCCAGCCACCCAGGGACTCATTTTAAGAGTGGAAGCAAGTCTTCCTCAATTCCGAGGGACTGCCGATGATGATGATCATCATCATTAACAAACACACAGCCGATATTAATATCTGCAAAGTTCTTAATCATACCCCTTATATTCAAGTCTGGATCATTGATGTATACCACAAAAAGCAACTGAGCCCTGTGGAACCCCACTGGAAACATCCTTCCAGTCACAAAAACAGACATCAACTAATAGATTTGCTTCCTGCTTCTGAACCAATTTTGGATCCAACGTGCCACTTTGCCCTGGCTCCCATGGGCTTTTACTTTGTGACCAGTATGCCATGTGGGGCCTTATCAAAAGCTTTGCTAAAATACACTACATCATACGCACTGCCCTCATCGACCCTACTGATTACCTGCTCGAAAATTTCAATCAAATTTAAAAAAGGAGGCAGACAAAAAGCAAGGAACTATAGACCAGTTAGCCTAACATCTGTGGTTGGGAAAATGGAGTCCACTATTAAAGAAGCAGTAGCAGGACATTTCGAAAAACAAAATTCGGTCAGGCAGAGTCAGCATGAATTCATGTTTGACAAATTTGCTGGAATTCTTTGAGGATGTAACTAACAGGATGGATAAAGGGGAAGCAGTGGATGTGGTGTATTTGGACTTCCAGAAGGCATTTGACAAGGTGTCACTTAAAAGGTTACTGCACAAAATAAAAGTTCACGGGGTTGGGGCCAATCCTCTATCCATGCTAACAGAAAACAGAGAGTTGGGGTAAATGGTTCATTCTCTGGTTGGCAACCAGTAACTAGTGGGGTGCCGCAGGCATCAGTGCTGGGACCCCAACTATTTACAATCTGTATTAACGACTTGGAAGAAGGGACTGAGTATAACGTAGCCAAGTTTGCTGACTATACAAAAATGGGAGGAAAAGCAATGTGTGAGGAGGACACAAAAAATCTGCAGAAGGACATGGACAGGCTAAGTGAGTACAAAAATTTGGCAGATGGAGTATAATGTGAGATCATGCACTTTGGCAGAAAAAATCAAAGAGCAAGTTATTATTTAAATGGAGAAAGATTGCAAAGTGCTGCAGCACAGCGGAACTTGGGGGTAGTTGTGCATGAAAAACAAAAGGATAGTGTGCAGGTACAGCAAGTGATCAGGAAGGCCAATGGAATCTTGGCCTTTATTGCAAGTATAAAAGCAGGGAAGTCTTGCTACAGCTACACAGGGTATTGATGCGGCCACACCTGGAATACTGCGTGCAGTTTTGGTTTCCATATTTACGAAAGGAGGCTTTGGAGGCAGTTCAGAGAATGTTCACTAGGTTGATTCCGGAGATGAGGGGGTTGACTTATGAGGAAAGGTTGAGTAGGTTGGGTCTCTGCTGATTGGAATTCCGAAGAATGAGAGGTGATCTTATCAAAACATATGATTATGAGCGGGCTTGACAAGGTGGATGCAGAGATGATATTTCCACTGATGGGGGTGACTAGAACTAGGGGGCATGATCTTAGAATAAGGGGTCGCCCACTTAAAACTGAGGTGAGGAGAAATTTCTTCTGAGGGTTGTAAATCTGTGGAATTTGCTGCCTCGGAGAGCTGTGGAAGCTGGGATATTGAATAAATTTAACACCAGAAATAGACAGTTTCTTAAATGATAAGGAGATAAAGGGTTATGGGGAGCGGGCAGGGAAGTGGAGCTGAGTCCATGATCAGATCAGCCATGATCTTATTGAATGACAGAGCAGGCTCGAGAGGCCATATGGCCTACTCCTGTTCCTATTTCTTATGTTCTTAAGTTAGTCAGACACGATCTTCACTTAACAAATCCGTGCTGACTGTAAATCTTCTCTGCACCCTTTCCACTGCAATCACATCTTTCCTGTAATGTGGTGACCATAACTGCACGCAATACTGCAGCTGCGGCCTAAATAGTGTTTTATACATTTCAAGCATAACCTCCTTGCTCTTGTATTCCATGCCTTGACTAATAAAGGCAAGTATTCCATGTGCCTTCTTAACTACCTTATCTACCTGGCTTGCTACCTTTTGGGATCCGTGGACCTGCACTCTAAGGTCCCTTTGTTCCTCTACACTTTTCAGTGTCGTACCATTCACTTGCCTTAGACCTCCCCAAATGCATTACCACACACTTTTATCTAGATTAAATTCCATTTGCCACTGTGACCAGTACATCATCTTCCCGCGTGGAGGCCCCGAACTGCAAGGGAACATCAGCGGCAGGTCGGGGTCATAAAAAGAGCGGTGAGCGGCAGCCATGGGCAGCGTGGAGGCCCCAGCAAGGTACAGCGCGAGCTGGTGCCGGAGGGCAACGACTGTGAAGACTGACGTCATCAAGATCCAGGTTGGTGATTGGAGCGTGGGCAGATACAGCAGGAGCAGCGAGGTTGTGGCGAGGGACGTGATCGGGGCCGGGAAGGCACGAGTTCGGAGCCAGGGGCCCAGGGGCAGCACAGATCAGCCCACACTGCGATATGTGTGCGCACTTGGTCCATGCAGCAGAGCTGGTCTCCAGTAGACTTGGGTAATCCTTGCTACTGGACCTAGCTCTGTCAAGCCCATGTGGTGGCTGGTGTGCAACGGTCACCCCACGTTAAAAAAAGTGCATGCATAGGCATCTTCCACCCTTCAGGATATAGTTTGGGTCCTTCATTGAAACACCTGTGAATTCGTCCATTTTTGGCGTGGAAGCAAGTCATCCTCGTTTCAAGGGACCGCCTATGATGATGATGATGATGATCTTCCTGCAATCTGCAGGCTTCTTCTTCGTCTTCAACCACACAGCATATTTTAGTGTCATCTGCAAACTTCATAATCATACCCCCAACATTCAAGTCCAAGTCATTGATATATACCACAAAAAGCAAGGGACCCAGCACTGAGACCTGCAGAACCCCACTGGATACAGCCTTCCAGTCACAAAAATACCCAGCAACCTTTACCCTTTGCTTCCTGCCTCTGAGCCAATTTTGGATCCAACTAGCCACTTTGCCCTGGATTCCATGCATTTTACTTTCGTGACCAGTCTGCCATGTGGGACCTTATCAAAAGCTTTGCTAAAATCTATATATACTACATCATATGCACTGCCCTCATCGACCCTCCTGGTTACCTCCTCGAAAAATTCAATGAAGTTAGTCAGACACAACTTTCCCTTAACAAGTCCATGCTAACTGTCCTTGATTAATCCATGTCTTTCCAAATGAAGATTTATCCTGTCCCTCAGGATTATTTCCAATAATTTTCCCAACACTGAGGTTAGGCCTGTAATTATTCAGTCTATCCCTTTCTCCCTTTTTAAACAAAGGTACAACATTAGCATTCCTCTGGCACCACACCTGTAACCAGAGAGGACTGGAAAATGATGGTCAGAGCCTCTGCTATTTCCACTTTTGCTTCTGTTAACCGCCTGGGATAAATTTCATCCGGGCCTGAGGATTTATCCACTTTCAAAATTGCTAATCCCCTTAATACTTCCCCTCTCACTCTGTTTATCTCATCTAATATTTCACACTCCTCCTCCCTCATTGCAAAGTTTGCATCGCCCCTCTCTTTTGTGAAAATAAGCAAAGTATTCATTAAGAATCATGCCCACATCTTCTGCCTCCACACACAGATTTCCTTTGTGGTCTCTAATAGGCCCCACTCTTTCTCTAGTTATCTTCTTGCTCTTAATGTATTTCTAAAACATCTTTGGATTTTCCCTGATTTTACTTGCCAACATTCTTTCTTCCTCTCTCTTTGCTTTCCCGATAATTGTTTTAATTGCATTGCTGCACTTCTTGTACTCCTCTAGAGTCTCTGCAGTATTGAGTTCTCGGAATCTGGATGTGCAAGAGGCCAGATTTGGAGGGGCGCCGATATCTTGGAGGGTTATAGGGCTGGAGGAGGCTACAGAGATAGGGAGAGGTAAGGCCATGAAGGGATTTGAAAACATGGTTGAGATTTTTTAAATTGGGGCTTTGCTCAACCACGAGCCAATGTAGATCAGCGAGCGCAGGGGTGATGGGTGAACGGGACATTGTGCAAGTTAGGACATGAGCAGCAGAGTTTTGTATGACCTCAAGTTTACAGAGGGTGAAAGATAGGTTCACTAGGTTGATTCTGGAGATGAGGGGGTTGACTTATGAGGAAAGGTTGAGTAAGTTGAGCCTCTACTCATTGGAATTCAGAAGAATGAGAGATGATCGTATCGAAACCGTGTAAGATTATGAGGGGGCTTGACAAGGTAGATGCAGAGAGGATGTTTCGACTGATGGGACGACTAGAACTAAGGGCATAATCTTAGAATAAGGGGCCGCCCATTTAAAACTGAGATGAGGAGGAATTTCCTCTGAGGGTTGTAAATCTGTGGAATTTGCTGCCTCAGAGAGCTGTGGAAGCTGGATCGTTGAATAAATTTAAGACAGAGATAGACAGTTTCTTAACTGATAAGGGAATAAGGGGTTATATGGAGAGCGGGCAGGGAAGTGGACCTGAGTCCATGATCGGATCAGCCATGATCGTATTAAATGGCAGAGCAGGCTCGAGGGGCCATATAGCCTACTCCTGTTCCTATTCCTTATGTTCTTATGAGTCCCCTGAGTGCATCTCGCTCTCCAACCAGTATTCTGTTCTGAGTACTGATGGGGGCGATGGTTCATCTGGGGCGTGCAGCCAGAGCCAAGTCCATGGCACCAGGGGAGGCTCAGCTGTGCAAGGCGGGGGCAGGGGGTGGGGGGGTGGGGGGTGGCTGTGGGGGAGGAAGAAGAGTGGAAAAGCAATAGTGGTAGGAGATTCGATAGGGGAGCAGAAAGGTGTGACTCCAGGATGGTATGTTGCCTCCCTGGTGCCACGGTCAAGGATATAATTGAGTGGCTGCAGAGCATTCTGGGGGGAGAGGGTGAACAGCCAGAGGTCGTGGTCCATATAGGTACCAATGACATAGGTAGAAAGAGAGATGAGGACCTGCAGGCAGATTTTAGGAAGCTAGGAGAGAGATTAAAAAGTAGGGACCTCAGAGGTAGTAATCTCCGGATTACTTCAGTGCCACGTGCTAATGAGTACAGAAATAGGAGGATAGGCCAGATAATGCGTGGCTGGAGAGATGGTGCAGGTGGGAGAGCTTTACATTCCTGAAGCATTGGGACCCTTTTTGGGGGAGGTGGGACCTGTACAAGCTGGACGGGTTGCACCTCAACAGAGCCAGGACGAATATCCTCGCTGTTGGGGAGGGTTTAAACTAGCTTGGCAGGGGGATGGGAATTTGATAATCGATTCAGTAGGGAGAGAAGCAAAGCTGGAATTGGAAAGCAAAAAAGTAGAAAGTGAATTTGGAAGGCTGAGGAAATAATGCTAGAAAAGTTTGGCGGTGCTAAATGCTATATATATACTTCGATGCAAGGGGTATAGGGAATAAGGCAGATGAGCTGAGAGCACAGATAGACACTTGGGAGTATGATATTATAGCTATTACTGAGACATGGCTGAAAGAACAGCAGGTATGGTAGCTCAACATTCCTGGTTACAGGGTTTTCAGATGGGATAGAGAGGGAGGTAAAAAAGGAGGGGGGGGCTTCGCAGTATTGATTAAAGAAACAATTACAGCTGTGAGAAGGGTTGATATATTGGAAGGATCATTAAATGAGGCCATATGGGTCAAATTGAAGAACAAAAAAAGGGGTGATCACACTGCTGGGAGTGTACTATACACCCCCAAACAGTCAGAGGGCGATAGAAGAGCAAATATGGAGGCACATTTCTGAGGTGCAAAAACTATAGGGCGGTAATAGGGGATTTCAACTACCCTAATATTAACTGGGATAAAATTAGTGTGAACGGTATAGAGGGTGCGGAATTCCTAAACTGCATTGAGGAGAACTTTTTTAGCCAGTATATAGCAAGCCCAACAAGGGAGGGGGCGGTTCTGGACTTAGTTTTAGGGAATGAAGCTGGGCAGGTGGAAGAGGTATGAGTGGGAGAGCATTTTGGTGCTATGGAAAAGGACAAAGATAGACCAAGAATAAAAGTTCTCAATTGGGGAAAAGCCAATTTTGATAAGCTAAGAGGTGATTTAGCCATCGTGGGATGGAAACAGCTACTTGAAGGTGAATCAGTGTCAGAGCAGTGGGAGGCATTCAAGGAGGAGATCCTGAAGGTTCAGAGCAAGTATGTTCCCTTAAAGAAAAAAGGTGGAACTAACAAATCCAAAGCCTCCTGGATGACAAGGGACATACAGGGTAGGAAAAAGAATAAAAGGAGGTTTATGACAGATAGCGAGGGCTCAATACTGCAGAAACTCTGGAGGAGTATAGAAAGTGCAGTGGTGAAGTTAACAAGGAAATTAGGAAAGCAAAGAGAGAGCATGACATTTTTTTGGCAAGTAAAAGCAAAGAAAACCCAAAGATGTTTTATAAATACATTAAAAGCAAGAGGATAACTAAAGAAAGAGTACGAACTATTAGAGACCATAAAGGTAATCTATATGTGGAGGCAGAAGATGTGGGTATGGTTCTTAATGAATACTTTGCATCTGCTTTCACAAAAGAGAGGGGCGATGCAGACATTGCAATCAGGGAGGAGGAGTATGAAATAATAGATGAATTAAACAAAGTGAGAGAGGAAGTATTAAGAGGTTTAGCAGTTTTGAAAGTGGATAAATGTATCCCAGGTTGTTAACGAAGCAAAAGAGGAAATAGCAGAGGCTCTGACCATCATTTTTCAGTCCTCTCTGGCTACAGGTGTGGCTACAGGACTGGAGGATTGCTAATGTTGTACCTTTTTTTAAAAAGGGAAAAAGGGGTAGACCGAATAATTACAGATTAGTCAGCCTAACCTCAGTGGTGGGAAAATTATTGGAAAAAGATCTTGAGGGACAGGATAAATCTTCATTTGGAAATACATGGATTAATCAAGGACAGCCAGCAAGGATTTGTTAAGGGAAGGTCATGTCTGACTAACTTGAGTGAATTTTTTGAGGAGGTAACCAGGATGGCCAATGAGGGCAGTGCGTATGATATAGTATATATGGATTTTAGCAAAACATGACAGACTGGTCACGAAAGTAAAAGCGCATGGGATCCAGGGCAAAGTGGCAAGTTGGATCCAAAATTGGCTCAGAGGCAAGAAGCAAAGGTTAATGGTTGGTGGTGTTTTTGTGACTGGAAGGCTGTTTCCAGTGGGATTCTGCAGGGCTCAGTGCTGGGTCCCTTGCTTTTTGTGATACATATCAATGACTTGGACTTGAATGTTGGGGGTATGATTATGAAGTTTGCAGATGACACTAAAAGGCTGTGTGGTTGATAATGAAGAAGAAACCTGCGGATTACAGGAAGATATCAATGTACTGCTCAGGTGGGCAGAACAGTGGCAAATGGAATTCAATCCAGATAAGTGTGAGGTAATGCATCTGGGGAGATCTAACAAGGCAAGGGAATACACATTAAGTGGTACGACACTGAAAAGTGTAGAGGAACAAAGGGACCTTGGAGTGCAGGTCCACAGATCCCTGAAAGTAGCAGGTCAGGGAGATAAAGTAGTTAAGAAGGCATATGGACTACTTGCCTTTATTAGTCAAGGCATGGAATACAAGAGCAAGGGCGTTATGCTTGAACTGTATAAAACACTGGTTAAGCTGCAGCTGGAGTACTGTGTGCAGTTCTGGTCACTACATTACAGGAAAGATGTGATTGCACTGGAAAGGGTGCAGAGGGGATTTACAAGAATGTTGCCTCGACTGGAGAAATGTGGCTATGAGGAAAGATTGGAGATGCTGGGTCTGCTTTCTTTGGAATAGAGGCGGCTGAGGGGAGACCTGATTGAAGTGGATAAAATTATGAGGGGTCTGGATAGAGTGGATAGGAAGGACCTATTTCCCTTGGCGGAAGGGTCAACAACCAGGGGGCATAGATTTAAATTAATTGTTAGGAGGTTTAGAGGAGCTATGAGGGGAAATTTCTTCACCCAGATGGTAGTGGTGGTTTGGAACTCACTGCCTGAAAGGGTGGTAGAGGCAGAAATCCTCACCACATTTAAAAAATACTTGGATGTGCACTTAATAGTGCCGTAACCTACAGGGCTACGGACCTAGAGCTGGAAAGTGGGATTAGGCTGGATAGCTCTTGGTCGGCCGGCGCGGACACAATGGGCCGAAATGACCTCCTTCCCTGCTGTAAATTTCTATGGTTCTATGACAAGATGAGCTTGGAGAGGGCATTGAGGGGAGATAGGAGAGAAACTAAACGAAAATGCGAGTTCAGGGCTAGGGCAGGGTGCAACAAGATTGAAATAATTCTGCTAGCAACTTGAGAAAAAGAACGGATTGTGCCATGAGTGGAGCTTGTGTGTGTGCAGGGGAAGATCATCCAATTCATGGGATTTCAGTGCACTTAAAACTTCTGGAGGATATCATCAATGACTACATGTTGGGTGACGGGCCAATTGTAAGGCAAATGAAGGGTAATACTACATCAAAGGTATGAAAATAAGCAATTCACTTGTTTACCACAGGATATCTCCCAGTGCCCTAGGCAACATTCCTCCCTCAAACAACACATTTAAAAATATATATTAACATGTTGTTCATTTGCTGCTTGTGGGACCTGGCTGTGCACAAATTGGCTGTTGCATTTTCTTACATAAGTGACCCAATTTTGAAAGCAAACCATTGGCTGTAAAATGTTTTGGAACATAAGGCTATATAAATGCAAGTTCTTCCTTCAACTAACTGTGAATGTACCTTCTTTATCCTCTTTTTCTCCCAAATTGAGAGAGAGAGATACAAATCTAACTCGAGTCCCTGGATGACATTTCCCTCCCCACTATACCGCAATACAAACTAGAGGCTGCAAGCAATGTTCCCTGTAAGCTGCGCATGTGCATGCCCGCGCAATAATCTGCTAGGTGCCGCATAGGCCGCTCACAAGCTTTTATGTTGGAAATACCGCACATACGCAGACATTTGAAGGGACTGCGTATTGCAAGAAACAGGCCACACAGAACAAAGCGCAACTTACAGGGAATATTGACTACAAGCACTGTGTGAGGTTCATTTGTTACATGATTTTTTTAAATCACATTTCATGGTTTGAAGTCTTTGAAGAAAACTGAGAGCTTTTATTGTTTTAGAACTGTTTATGTGACAAATGAAGTACTCTGTTAATATCCCTATTCCGCTAATTGATCCATCTTGCTTCCGTTATTCAGTAGTTTCAGTCTAAATCATGTGGTCTACGACATGTTAATTTTTTTTGCCAATTTAGAGCTGGAATTTGCGACAGTGAATTAAAATGGCCACTTCTGGTCAACGCGCTTCCTGCCGTCACATTTCTGCCCTGGCCAAAGTTCTAATCATGCCACTTGAAATTGAACTTTCAAACTCCCAACTGCCTAGATTTTGGCCTTCCATTCACCACTATTTTGACTAAATAAACACTCCGCTATTTGCATTTTTATTTCCAGACCTTCTAGAATATTCTGTCAAAGAATAACAAAGTAATGTAAAAGAAGAGATTGGATTGTAATTGCTACAATGTGTTTATTTCCATCAGGTTACCATCTAATGTTCAGTTAACAATATGGAAGTACCATACAATACTTCTTCACATCCACCTTTGATGTCCTTGTCCTCAGCAAAGCATTTACTGTCTCCCATCCTCGTCGTTCCCGCTGGTGTGGCCTCCATCTTTGCTTCCTCAAGTCTATAGGGCGCAGACTTGAGCATATCTGATGCACAACTGGTTTCGAAATCCATCACCAAATCTGGTTGGACGGCATCAAGTGCTATTAGGCTTTACTCTCCTCAGCCAAAACTGCCCACGACTCCAGGGTTATCTTAGAGAGTAAAGATGGCTTCTTCTTCTCCACTACCAACTGCCTCATGTCACAGCACTGAAACAGTCCGAGTCAAAATCACAAATTACATCCTATGTAACTGTCACCATGATGCCCTAACTCTTTTCATCCTTCTTGACCAGTCTGAGCCATCCACCTCCAACACCTCTCTCTTGTTGATACCATTGGCATTCCTGATCACCTACTGTACCTGCATACTATCCTTTTGTGATTCATGCACAAGTACCCCCAGGTCTCGCTGTACTGCAGCATTTTGCAAACTTTCTCCATTTAAATAATAACTTGCTCTTTGATTTTTTTCTGCCAAAGCGCATGATCTCACACTTTCCAACATTATACTCCATCTGCCAAATTTTTGCCCACTCACTTAGCCTGTCTATGTCCTTTTGCAGATTTTTTGTGTCCTCCTCGCCCATTGCTTTTCCTCCCATCTTTGTATCATCAGCAAACTTGGCTACGTTACGCTTAGTCCCTTCTTCCAAGTTGTTAATATAGATTGTAAATAGTTGAGGTCCCAGCACTGATCCCCGTGGCACCCCATTAGTTACTGATTGCCTATCAGAGAATGAACCATTTATCCCGACTCTTTGTTTTCTGTTCATTAGCCAATCCTCTATCCATGCTAATATATTACCCCCAACACTGTGAACTTTTATCTTATGCAGTGTAGTAGCGAAAAAAATTAATCAGGGGAAAAGTAATTGAGTAAAGTTAAAATTTTAAGCAAGAAAGGCTGAGAGAAAGGCTTAATGTGTTCATGAAGGAATAGCTGAGTCCCACATTCCAGTAATTAGGCTGAAACAAAGAACAAAGGGTCTCACGAGGGTCAGAGAATTCTCTGAGGAGATAACACTCCTGAGAGCACATACAAGACAAATGTAGACAGCTCACAGAAATAATAAGCTGAGGCAGCCATTTTCGATCACGAGATAGCAGAAAACAAAGCCTTTTTGAAATGAGAATAGCCAGACATACTTGTCAAGGATACCAGTCTAAGAATTAAAGTCTGGGAACGAAGTTCACAGAAATGTAACACGTAACCCATAGGGGGCCTCCCAGCCAAAGTGGCCGTACAGAGACCACACCTCGAGTATTGTGTGCAGTTTTGGTCTCCTAATCTGAGGAAGAACATTCTTGCTATTGAGTGAGTGCAGCGAAGGTTCACCAGACTGATTCCCGGGATGGCAGGACTGACATATGAAGAAAGACTGGATCGACTAGGCTTATATTCACTGGAATTTAGAAGAATGAGAGGGGATCTCATAGAAACATATAAAATTCTGACGGTATTGGACAGGTTAGATGCAGGAAGAATGTTCCCGATGTTGGGGAAGTCCAGAACTAGGGGTCACAGTCTAAGGATAAGGGGTAAGCCATCTAGGACCGAGATGAGAAGAAACTTTTTCATCCAGAGAATTGTGAACCTATGGAATTCTCTACCACAGAAAGTTGTTGAGTCCAGTTCGTTGGATATATTTAAAAGGGAGTTAGATGTGGCCCTTATGGCTAAAGGGATCAGAGGGTATGGAGAGAAGGCAGGAGTGGGATACTGAAGTTGCATGATCAGCCATGAGCATATTGAATGGTGGTGCAGGCTCGAAGGGCTAATGGCCTGCTCCTGCATCTATGTTTCTATGTAACTGAATGTACCAATGAAATCATTAGAGATTGAATGTACCAATGAAACTACTGTAACTGTATTAACCAATGTATTAGTAGGAGGTGGGCGGGGACTGGTGGCAAATAACCAATGGAACACTTCCCCGTGTAGTTTCATTATTTTGACTGTAGTTTGAATGTATAAAATGTAACAGCACAGGCTGTTCCACGAGACCGATTGCATCCAGTAGTAGTACTGATGCAACCAGATCTCCCTTGATCGATCAGGTTTAAATAAACAATTCTCTATATACAGACCTTGTGTCGAGTGTTATATTTTTCTACTCCACAACATGCAGCAACCTTTTATGTAGCACCTTGTCAAATGCCTTCTCGAAGTCCAAAGACACCACATCCACTGGTTCCCCTTTATCCATCCTGTTCATTACATCCCCAAATAATTCCAGCAAATTTGTCAAACATGACTTTCACTTCATAAATCCATGTTGACTCTGCCTGACCGAATTTTGCTTTTCCAAATGTCCTGCTACTGCTTCTTTAATAATCGACTCCAACATTTTCCCAACCACAGGTGTTAAGCTAACTGGTCTATAGTTTCCTACTTTTTGTCTGTCTCCTTTTTTAAATAAGGGTGTTACATTTTTCCAATCTGCTGGGTCCTCCAAGAATCCAGGAAATTTTGGTAAATTACAACCAATGCATCCACTATCCCTGCCGTTACTTCTCTTAAGACCCCAGGATACCTCTGAAGTCCCCCAAGGATCTAACCTTGGCCTCTCTCTTCCTCATCTACATGCTACCCCTTGGCAACATCATCCAAAGACATGGAGTAAGGTAGCAGTGGTAGAGTACTGATGAATATTCTACTCTTCAAAATAGAAAATGCTATTTATAATTCTGAGCGTTTTTAACACTAGACCTTTCTGACCTTGAGAGCAAAACTGGGAGTTCAGTAAAAAATACGTCAAAATTTGAAATAATAACAATGCTGTACCTTCACAGCTCCTTTTTCTATTGAATGAACAATGGTCTAAAATCAAACTGGGCCAGGGACTTCAGTGGTGAATCAAGTATCGCCAGTTACTGAATGCTGTCGCACTGACTTTGACTGTGTCCCAGACCAATGTTAGGGGAAATAATTAATTTTTTCATCTAAGCTTACCATACCTTTCGAGGATCAAATTTTTTTTAATGAGTTACATTTTCTTAATTTAACCCTTTGAACATTGCAAAATATGTCCGCACACAAGGAAAAATAAAATCTCTGATTCCATGAAATAAAACTTGGGTTGGATTATTTATTGGATTCTGCCTTGCCGGTCACAGAGTTAAAACTAAGAGTCACTTAAGGAAAAATAGCCCAGGCTTTGTGATGGCCAGACAATTGTCTGCCTGCTATCTATATTAGACATACATTAGTAAATTGGAATTCTGTACCAGATTGACTGGCCCATTGAACTCAATGTCATGCTAATGGACATTAATTGGATTCTTGCTGAATGTTCAGGTGGGACAGGATGCTTTGTTCACAGAAAGGGGTCAAGCCACTCAGTTCAAATGAATTAATGAACATCCTAGTGATCTTTGACAGTAACAGGTTTAATTGATAGATCTGAGAGGGTCAGAGCCATGGTTCTTTGTCGTCTCTTTGACGGGCAGCTCTGTAGCCAAGAGCTTTGGATTGTGGGTTTATATTTGGCCACTGGCATTCTGCTTAGCCAGGGGTACAGGCCTAGTCAGAGGGCTCCATGACAGTCCGTAGCCACGTTAGAAACAGTGTTTCAAAGCTCAGTTTTATGTTGGGGCTTACTGCAGGACATGTGTCTTGTGTTTTGAGATTTTGAGTAGCTTAGTAGAAATTCCTGTCAATGTACTATTTGTATTTAAAACTGCTCTTTTACAAATTTTACTCTTAAAGAAATTGCCGAGTGGTTTGTAGCTTGAGCCATGGTCTGGTCGTGTTTGTTCTTCCACTTTCCGAAGTCAAGGAGATCACATGGTGACACATGATATATATCCCAGTAAACCTCAGTACAGTTTTACATAGAATTACAGCACTGAAATAGGCCATTCGGCCCAACTGCTGGCATTTAATCTTCACATGAGCCTTCTCCCACTCGAATTACCTCTTCACACCCTGCTCCCATATCCCTCCATTCCCTTCTCCTTCATGTATGCATCAAACCTTGCCTTAAACACATCAAAGCTGTCGGCTTCAACCACTCCACTTGGCAGCGAGTTCCACATTCTCACCACTCGCAGTGTAAAGAAGTTACTCCTAAATTCTTTATTTCATCTATTAGTGACTATCTTATATTTATGCCCCCTTTATTCTGGACTCACCAACATGGAAACAGTTTTTCCACATCCATCTAATCGCACCCCTTCATAATAAAGATCTCGTCAGAGTTTTCTCTTAGTCTTCTCTTTTCCAGGATAGTTGCATCATCTCAATGTTGGTAACATCCTTGCAAATATTTTCTGCACTATCTCCAGTGCTTCAAAATCCTTTTTGTAATATGATGACTCCACATGGTACTCCTAGTATAGTCTAACCAAGGTTCATAATAAATTTAAAATTACCTCCCTGCTTTTGTATTCTATTCCTCTAGAAATGAACGCCAGTACCTTGTTTGCACTCGTTATAGCCTTAGCAACACATGTTGCTACTTTTTGTGATTAATGTATCTGTATTCCCAAATCTCTTTGCTCCTCTACCCCATTTAGTTTTTACTTTCGAAGGATTAAATGGCCTACTTACTCCTCCAATCAAAATGAACCATCTCACATTTCACTGTATTGAACGTAATTTGACATTGATCCATCTACTCTGTAAGCCTGTTTATACAATCTTGTATTTTGGTGCAGTTCTCAACATTATTACCTAACCACCCCTCAATTTGATACAATCTGCAAATTTTATATCCCACACCTCCAATTTCTAAGTCCAACTCATTTATATATATATATATTATATATATATTTGAACAACAGTGGTCCCAGCAAACATCACATTCTGCCAGTCTGAGAAGCTTTATTTAAACCTTGCCCTTTATTTTAAATTTTGTAGTTAAAAGTTAGCAAACATTTTTAATTTCATTGTAGCAATCCATTTTTACATGGGTTATCTGATGTGTGGTGATAAAATGTAAAAAGCAAGTTCAAGTCCCACTCTAGAGACTTGAGCACAAAAATCTAGGCTGACACTCGATGGGCCGAATGGCCTCCTTCTGTGCTGTAAATTTCTATGATTCTATGACGCTCCAATGCAGAGCTGACGGAGTGCTGCACTGTCGGAGATGCCGTCTTTCAGATAAGACATTAAACCGAGGCAGTCTGTTCTCTCAGGTGCACATAAAAGATCCCATGGCACTATTTCGAAGAAGAGCAGGGGAGTTATCCCTGGTGTCCTGGCCAAGATTTATCCCTCAATCAACATCACTGAAACAGATTATCTGGTCGATATCACATTGCTGTTAGTGGGATCTTGCTGTGTGCAAATTGGCAGCTGTGTTACCTACATTACAACAGTGACTACTCTTCAAAAGCACAGGTTGGCTGTAAAGCGCTTTAGGATAACCTAAGATCATGAAAGGCGCTATATAAATTCAAGTCTTTGTTTTCTTCCAAAACAGATTCCCTGCAACGTAAACTTGACTCTCTCCTAGCAACTCAGTGCATTTCATCCATGGAAGCGGTCATACTAAATTATTCCCAACTGCACACAAGTGCGGTGCATTAGTAAATAATTTCGGGATTTGAGGAAGCTGATGACCAGTGGAGAGTTATCGCTTGTCAAATCCAACACACCAGGCGCGAGTCATATGGCTTTAATGCATCAGTATGGCAGTAATTTTCTCTTATCCATAAACTTTCATGTCGGTGGCTGACAGTACATTCTTCTCCACATGCCTTCAGGGTTTCTTGAGATGGATGCCTGAGTGATCCCATTTTGTAGTTGAGTTGTGGCTCTCTGAGGATTTCCTTTTCTCATTTCTCTTGACGGTCCTTTCGAAAGCGAATTAGATGAAACATATGGCTGCACTGCTAAAGGTAATTGCTTTCAAATGCCAATGCGTGCTCTGGTTATAGAAACCCACAGTTGTCTAAGTTCGGTTGGAGGTTCACTCTTTAAATTGGGAAAGAAACAATTCTGGGGGTGAACTTTGACTTTGACAGCAGCGCCCCGGGAGCTTACAGCCTATCTTCAGCTAACTCAGCAGGAGCTGAGAATCCAATCTTTCAGGTCTGAGTTTCTCAATGCTGCAAGAGACAGTGCATTTACCCACGGGCTTCTTTGGGAAAGAAAGTCGGGCAGGGTGTGGAACCAGTTGCCGATTCGCAATTGCCTTTTTGGCACTGCCATCGAAGTTAAGTTTCTGTGTTTAGAAATGATCATTTTGTTTCTTAAAGTGGTATTCACACCAACTATCTTGAAATCATTGTTCAGATATTTGATCTTTTCTTCAGTATCTCATCCAAATCACCACCTGAGCCGAGGGCGCCGATTTTAACTCCAGGTGGATTCCCAGGCCTGAGTTAAAGTTACGATGCAACTATTTGTACTAACTGAATGGCAGCCATTTCTCTGATTGGCTCTCCATTATCACATGACCTATTGCTGATTGGTCCCCTTGGAGGATAAGCCACACCCTGAAGTTTCTCTGGAATGTGTAAATGGAACCACCCAGCCTTACTTTGCACATTGTAACATGATCCATTTTGACTTCAGAAGTCAGAGAGGAAATATCTCTCCTCCCAGCCAAAGTCCCTTACCCCAGTGCAAGTGCATCCCTCCCCCAGCCAAAGTCCCTTACCCCAGCGCAAGTGCATCCCTCCCCCAGCCAAAGTCCCTTACCCCAGCGCAAGTGCATCCCTCCCCCAGCCAAAGTCCCTTACCCCAGCGCAAGTGCATCCCTCCCCCAGCCAAAGTCCCTTACCCCAGCGCAAGTGCATGACGTTACCACCACCCCCCCAACCCCCACCCTCCCCCCCCCCACCCCACCGGCCATAGATGGGGCATTGCGTGCGGATTGTTAACAGGTTTAATGGGTATTGTGAATAGTGACAGTGTGATTTCTGGATTTCATCCACTCCGACGATGTCCCTTGCAACACATGCACCGAGCTTACAGCCTCGTCTCAATGATGTCATCAGGCGGCAACATGCATATTGTTGGCTCCGGGTGTGTGTCCTTGCTGCCTGTTCAGGAGAACAGGTTAAACCCGCAGATGTTGGGATCATGGCAGCTTTCAGACAGGTAAGAGCCAGGGTGATTGTAACTGCTCACCGTAGGGTAGGGTTAAAATCGGATGCTGCAATAGAAGTCAAGTCTAATCCTGGGGGTGATTGGATTGGCATCAGGAGCAGGAATTGTAACAGAAAAGAAAAAAAAGACTTGCATTTATATAGCACCTTGCACAACCACCGGACGTCTCGAGGCACTTTACAGCCAATGAAGTACTTTTGGAGTGTAGTCATTGTTGTAATAAGACTTTCGCCTTCATTTTTGGCGGTTTCCTCGGCGGCACAGCTGGTTTTTGGTGAAAGTTTTCTCTTTATTTTTTTTAAAGAGTTCCGCCGACGTTTTGAAAATACCGCCGGGGAGCAAACCGTCTGCGTGCACCGCCAAGAAAACCGCCACGGTCCAAGTTTCGCCTCAGCGGGGACCCATACACACCGCCGAGGAGACCGCCCATGAAAAGCTGCCTGAAACAGAGCTGTCGGTGAGTACCCTGCAAAGAAAGGTAAGTTAAAGGTTTTTTATAATTACTTTTAAAATTCGAAAAAGACGATTACGTTAAAAAGTGTCTTGAGAATGTTTTATAACTTTATTTTTTGTTTAATTGAAAAAATATTTTTTGAGTTTCCCCCCCCCCCCCCTCCATAGGCCCAACCGCAGCCTCAGACTAAATTTTAAGTATTTACCATCCATTCCAGTAAGAACCGCCCGTTTTACCCAGTTTCGCCTTTAACCGCCGAGAATCTTGGGGTAAGATCCATTTGATCGCTGGGTGGTATTTTTTTTTTCCTTTTTTATGGAAATTTTCACCAGCATTATTTCAGAATCTTAGCGGTCTTTCTGGGTGGTAATTGGGTGGTGGAGGCTTTAGGGAAAGTCTAGCCCTATGTAAGAACCTAAGAAATAGAAGCAGGATTAGGCCATTTGGCCCCTCGCACCTGCTCCGACATTCAATAAGATCATGGCTGATCCGATCTTGGCCTCAACTCCACTTTGCTGCCCGTTCTCAATAACCCTCGACTCCCTTATCGTTCAAAAATTTTGTCTAACTCCACCTTAAATATATTCAATGACACAGCCTGCACAGATCTCTGGGGTAGAGAATTCCAAAGATTCACGACCCTCTGAGAGAAGAAATTCCTCCTCATTTCCGTTTTAAATGGGCGACCCCTTATCCTGAAACTATGCCCCCTAGTTCTAGATTCCCCCACGAGGGGAAACATCCTCTTTGCATCTACCCTTTAAAGTCCCCTCAGAATCTTATATGTTTCAATAAGATCACTTCTCATTCTTCTAAACTCCAATGAGTATAGATCCAACCTGCTCAACCTTTCTGCATAAGACAACCCCTTCATCTCAGGAATCAACCTAGTGAACCTTCTCTGAACTCTCTCCAGTGCAAGAATATCTCTCCTTAAATAAGGAGACCAAAAGTGTACACAGTACTCCAGGTGTGGTCTCACAGTTGTAGTAGAACTTCCCTACTTTTATACTCCAATAAAGGCTAACATTCTATTTGCCTTCCTAATTACTTACTATACCTGCATGCTAACTTTTTGTATTTCATGTATGAGGACCCCCAGATCCCTCTGTACCGCAGAATTTTGTAATCTCTTCCCCATTTAAATAATAATTTGCTTTTTTATGTTTCCAACTGATACGTCCTTACTATACAGTATAAATGCACATGAGACCCATACTTGAGAGAAAGTCACTCTGTGACCAGTTATCTTTATTACCAAGACCTCAAGTGATGAAAGTGGGTGGAGCTTCCCCTTTTATACCTGAAAGTCCAGGTTAGGAGTGTCTCCCACAAGTTCGCCCCTTGTGGTCAATGTTCTCAAGGTGTACAACTTAGGTCAGCTTATACATGGGTTACAATGATAGTTGAATACATGACATCACCTCCCCCCCCAAAGTCTTATTGGGATCACAGGTTAAGTCTCTCTGGTGGTTTACGCTCCCTTGTAGAGCGCCTGAGTTGGGGCTCCTGTTGTTGGACGCTGGCCTGAGTGTCTGCTGTTTGCAGTGCCTCAGGCCTGTCCGGACTGCCCACAGTGACTGGGCTCTCCTCCACTTGGTTCCGGTGTTCAGTCGCCTGTGGTGGAGTAAACTCTACATCGTGTTCTTCCTCTGCTTCTTCTATGGGGTTGCTGAACCTCCTTTTAGTTTGATCCACGTGTTTGCGGCAGATTTGTCCATTGGTAAGTTTAACTACCAAAACCCTATTCCCCTCTTTGGCAATCACAGTGCCTGCAAGCCATTTGGGCCCTGCAGCGTAATTAAGGACAAAAACAGAGTCATTGACATCAATACATCGCGCCCTCGCATTCCCGTCATCGTAGTCACATTGGGACTGGCGCCTGCTCTCAACAATTTCTTTCATGGTTGGGTGTAAGGGATAACCTGGTTTTGAGCGTCCTTTTCATTAGCAGCTCTGCGGGTGGAACCCCTGTGAGCGAGTGTGGTCGGGATCTATTGGTCAACAGGAGGCGTGATAAGCGGCATTGTAGGGAATCCCCTTGGATTCTGAGCATCCCCTGTTTGATTATCTGCACTGCTCGTTCCGCCTGGCCGTTTGAGGCCGGCTTGATCAGTGCCGTTCTGACATGGTTGATTCCATTGCCTGCCATGAAGCCCTGGAATTCAGTGCTTGTGAAGCACGGGCCATTGTCACTGACCAAGATATCCAATAGACCATGAGCGGCGAACATTGCCTGTAGACTTTCTACCGTGGCAGAGGATGTGCTTGAATTTAAAATGGCACACTCAATCCATTTGGAGTAGGTGTCTACTACAACCAAAAACATTTTTCCCATGAAAGGACCTGCGTAGTCCACATAGATGCGTGACCATGGCTTGGCGGGCCAGTACCAGGGGCTAGCGGGGGCTGCCCTGGGTGCGTTGCCCAGCTGAGCACATGTGTTGCACCTGCGCACACAAAGTTCCAGATCTGCATCTATCCCTGGCCACCAAACGTGTGACCTGACAATTGCCTTCAACATGACAATGCCCGGGTGCTCATTGTGAAGTTCTCTGATAAACACCTCTCTGCCTATCTGGGGCATGACTACTCGGTTTCCCCACAGTAGGCAATTAGCCTGAGTCGAGAGTTCATCCTTGCGCCTAAGAAACGGTTTAAATTCCTCTCGGAATGCCCCGTACGTGACTGCCCAGTCCCCATTCAGGACACATTTCTTAACTAAAGACAGAAGTGGGTCTTTATTTGTCCAGACTTTAATCTGACGGGCTGTCACAGGTGAGCCTTCACTTTCGAAAGCTCCAACAGCCATGACCATCTCAGCATCATGCTCAGTTGCCCCCTCAGTGGTGGCTAGTGGGAGCCTGCTGAGTGCATCGGCGCAGTTTTCAGTGCCCGGTCTGTGCCGAGTTGTGTAGTCATAGGCGGGTAACGTAAGTCCCCATCTCTGTATGCGGGCCGATGCATTCACATTTATGGCCTTGTTGTCGGCCAAAAGGGACGTTAGGGGTTTGTGATCTGTCTCCAGCTCAAATTTCCTGCCAAACAGGTACTGGTGCATTTTTTTTACTGCATATATGCATGCTAGCGCTTCCTTTTCTACCATCCCGTAGCCCCTTTCTGCCTGGGACAGACTTCTGGAGGCATAAGCTACCGGCTGTAACAGACTATTGGCATTCACATGCTGCAACACACACCCGACCCCATAGGATGATGCATCGCACGTTAACACAAGTTTCTTACACGGGTCATATAACGTTAACAGTTTGTTAGAGCACGCAATTTGTTATGCTCCATCAAAAGCCCTTTCCTGGCTGTCTCCCCAGACCCAATCATGACCTTTGCGTAGGAGCATGTGTAGTGGCTCTAACAGCGTGCTCAATTTGGGAAGAAAGTTACCAAAATAGTTCAGGAGCCCCAGGAATGAACGCAGCTCCATCGTGTTACGGGGTCTGGGTGTTCTCTGGATCGCTTCCGTTTTGGACGCAGTAGGTCTGATCCCGTCTGCTGCTACCCTCCTCCCCAGGAATTCTACCTCTGAAGCTAAGAAGACGCACTTCACCTTTTTCAGTCGCAGCCCTACACGGTCCAGTCTGCATAGCACCTCTTCCAGGTTGTGGAGGTGTTCTTCAGTATCGCGACCCGTGATGAGGATGTCGTCCTGAAAAACCACCGTCCTTGGAATCGACTTGAGGAGGCTTTCCATAGTTCGCTGAAAGATCGCGGCGGCCGAGCGAATCCCGAACGGACATCTGTTATACTCAAACAACCCCTTGTGTGTTGTGATGGTGGTCAGCTTCTTCGACTCACTCACCAGCTCCTGGGTCATGTAAGCTGAGGTCAGGTCCAATTTTGAAAAGAGTTTGCGACTGGACAGCATTCCATAGAGGTCCTCCGCTCTCGGTAGTGGGTACTGGTCTTGGAGTGACACCCGATTGATGGTGGCCTTGTAATCACCACATATCCTTACCGACCCATGGGCCTTGAGTACTGGCACGATCGGGCTCGCGCAGTCACTGAATTCGAATTGATGCCTTCCCTCAGCAGGCGGTCCAATTCGCATTCGATCTTTTCCCGCATCACATACGGCACTGCTCTGGCCTTGTGGTGTACTGGCCTGGCGTCTGGGTTGATGTGGATCACTACCTTGGCCCCCATGAAAGTGCCGATGCCGGGTTGAAATAATGAGTCAAATTTGTCCAGGACCTGTGAGCATGATACTCGCTCCACAGAAGAAATTGCATTGACATCGCCCCATTTTTGGCTCATGACAGCAAGCCAACTCCTCCGGAGCAATGCGGGACCCGTCCCCCGGGACAATCCAGAGTGGCAACCTGTTCTCCGCATCTTTGTGGGTCACGGCTACCGTGGCGCTGCCGAGCACCGGAATGATCTCCTTTGTATATGTCCGTAGCTGTGCGCAATCAGCAATAATTTTGGCCTCCTGGCCTTGGACACCCACAACCTTTCGAACTGTTTGATACTCATCAGGGACTGGCTGGCCCCCGTGTCTAGCTCCATTAATACTGGGATGCCATTGAGGAGCACTTTCATCATTATCGGTAGCGTCCTGGTATATGAACTGTATATGTGCTCCACATGAACTCGCTGAACTTCAGTTTCCAGCGATTTCCCCCAGTATTCATTTGGCCTCATAGGGCTTACATCGGGCCCGCCCTCCCCATACATCAACCTGGCTGCAGGCTTCCTGCACATACATGCCAAGTGACCGCTGACGTTGCAGTTTCTGCAGGTATATTGCTGATACTGCAAGCTCTGACTGGGTGTTTGCCTCCACACCTCCAGCATGAGCTGGAGGCCCCATTGTTGGAAACAAAAGGTCCATTACCAGTCGATCGTCTCTGACTGTCTCTGTGACTGTCCTTAAGCGCACCATTAACAGGTGTTGATGGCCCCATTACTGGCCGCATTGTCCATTGTGATGGCATGAATCACTGTCCAGCTAGCCATTGTCTCTGTTGAATTCCCCGTTTGGGTTCGACTACATGCTGGGGCATGTCCAATTGCCCTTGTCTGCCTAGAGAACTGTGTGCCGCGTTAACAATGTTGACTCCCTGGTCGTTTGTCACATTTGAGCCAAGATTTTTGCCATTAATCATCCACTATCTCTGCAGCCACCTCTTTTAAGACCCTAGGATGCAGGCCATTAGGTCCAGGGGACATAAGAACATAAGAATTAGGAACAGGAGTAGGCCATCTAGTCCCTCGAGCCTGCTCCGCCATTCAACAAGATCATGGCTGATCTGGCCGTGGACTCAGCTCCACTTACCGGCCCGCTCCCCATAACCCTTAATTCCCTTATTGGTTAAAAATCTATCTATCTGTGATTTGAATACATTCAATGACCTAGCCTCAACTGTTTCCTTGGGCAGAGAATTCCACAGATTCACAACCCTCTGGGAGAAGAAATTCCTTCTCAACTCGGTTTTAAATTGGCTCCCCCATATTTTGAGGCTGTGCCCCCTAGTTCTAGTCTCCCCGACCAGTGGAAACAACCTCTCTACCTCGATCTTGTCTATCCCTTTCATTGTTTTAAATATTTCTGTAAGATCGCCCCTCATCCTTCTGAACTCCAACGAGTAAAGACCCTGTCTACTCAATCTATCATCTCCAGAATCAGCCTAGTGAATCGTCTCTGTACCCCCTCCAAAGCCAATATATCCTTCCTTAAGTAAGGTGACCAAAACTGCACGCAGTACTCCAGGTGCGGCCTCACCAATACCCCGCACAGTTGCAGGAGGACCTCCCTGCTTTTGTACTCCATCCCTCTCGCAATGAAGGCCAACATTCCATTCGCCTTCCTGATTACCTGCTGCACCTGCAAACTAACTTTTTGGGATTCATGCAAAAGGACCCCCAGGTCCCTCTGCACCGCAGCATGTTGTAATTTCTCCCCATTCAAATAATATTCCCTTTTGCTGTTTTTTTTTCCCAAGGTGCATGACCTCACATTTTCTGACATTGTATTCCATCTGCCAAACCTTAGCCCATTCGCTCAACCTATCTAAATCTCTTTGCAGCCTCTCTGTGTCCTCTACACAACCCGCTTTCCCATTAATCTTTGTGTCATCTGCAAATTTTGTTACACTACACTCTGTCCCCTCTTCCAGGTCATCTATGTATATTGTAAACAGTTGTGGTCCCAGCACCGATCCCTGTGGCACACCACTAACCACCGATTTCCAACCCGAAAAGGACCCATTTATCCCGACTCTCTGCTTTCTGTTAGCCAGCCAATTCTCTATCCATGCTAATACATTTCTTCTGACTCCGCGTACCTTTATCTTCTGTAGTAACCTTTTGTGTGGCACCTTATCGAATGCCTTTTGGAAATCTAAATACACCACATCCATCGGTACACCTCTATCCACCATGCTCGTTATATCCTCAAAGAATTCCAGTAAGTTAGTTAAACATGATTTCCCCTTCATGAATCCATGTTGCGTCAGCTTGATTGCACTATTCCTATCTAGATGTCTCGCTATTTCTTCCTTAATGATAGCTTCAAGCTTTCCCCACTACAGATGTTAAACTAACTGGCCTATAGTTACCTGCCTTTTGTCTGCCCCCTTTTTAAAAAGAGGCGTTACATTAGCTGCTTTCCAATCGGCTGGTACCTCCCCAGAGTCCAGAGAATTTTGGTAGATTATAACGAATGCATCTGCTATAACTTCCGCCATCTCTTTTAATACCCTGGGATGCATTTCATCAGGACCAGGGGACTTGTCTACCTTGAGTCCCATTAGCCTGTCCAGCACTACCCCACTAGTGATAATGATTATCTCAAGATCCTCTCTTCCCACATTCCCGTGACCAGCAATTTTTGGCATGGTTTTTGTGTCTTCCACTGTGAAGACCGAAGCAAAATAATTGTTTAAGGTCTCAGCCATTTCCACATTTCCCATTATTAAATCCCCCTTCTCATCTTCTAAGGGACCAACATTTACTTTAGTCACTCTTTTCCGTTTTATATATCAGTAAACGCTTTTACTATCTGTTTTTATGTTTTGCGCAAGTTTACTTTTGTAATCTATCTTTCCTTTCTTTATTGCTTTCTTAGTCATTCTTTGCTGTCGTTTAAAATTTTCCCAATCTTCTAGTTCCCCACTAACCCTGGCCACCTTTATACGCATTAGTTTTTAATTTGATACTCTCCTTTATTTCCTTGGTTATCCACGGCTGGTTATCCCTTCTCTTACCGCCCTTCTTTTTCACTGGAATATATTTTTGTTGAGCACTATGAAAGAGCTCCTTAAAAGTCCTCCACTGTTCCTCAATTGTGCTACTGTTTAGTCTGTGTTTCCAGTTTACTTTAGCCAACTCTGCCCTCATCCCACTGTAGTCCCCTTTGTTTAAGCATAATACGCTCGTTTGAGACATTACTTCCTCACCCTCAATCTGTATTATAAATTCAACCATACTGTGATCACTCATTCCGAGAGGATCTTTTACTAGGAGATCGTTTATTATTCCTGTCTCATTACACAGGACCAGATCTAAGATAGCTTTCTCCCTTGTAGGTTCTGTAACATACTGTTCTAAGTAACAATCCCGTCTGCATTCTATGAATTCCTCCTCAAGGCTACCCCGTGCGATTTGATTTGACCAATCAATATGTAGATTAAAATCCCCCATGATTACTGCCGTTTCTTTTTCACATGCCTCCATTATTCCCTTGATTATTGTCCGCCCCACCGTGAAGTTATTATTTGGGGACCTATAAACTATGCCCACCAGTGACTTTTTCCCCTTACTATCTTTAATCTACACCCACAATGATTCAACATTTTGTTCATTAGAGCCAATATCATCTCTCACAACTGCCCTGATATCATCCTTTATTAACAGAGTTACCCCACCTCCTTTCCCTTCTTGTCTATCTTTCCGAATTGTAAGATACCCCTGTATGTTTAATTCCCAGTCTTGGCCACCCTGCAATCACGTTTCTGTAATGGCCACCAAATCATACCCATTTGTAATGATTTGTGCCGTCAACTCATTTACTTTATTTTGAATGCTGTGTGCGTTTAGGTAGAGTGTTTTAATACTAGTTTTTAAACCATGATTTTCAGTTTTGACTCCTCCTGCAGTCCCTTTATATTCATACATATTGTTCCTTCCTATCACCTTGTGGTTTATACTTACCCCAGTGCTACTCTGCTCTGTTGCCTCCTGCCTTTTGCATTCTTTCTTGGGGTCCTGTTCATCTGAGCTCTCACCCACTCTAACTAGCTTAGAGCCCTCTCCTGGGTTCCGAATACTCCTCGCATTGAGGCACCGAGCTTTCATGCTTGCCTTTTTATTACACTTTGACTCTTTAGAATTTTGCTATACAGTGGCCCTTTTTGTTTTTTTGCCTTGGGTTTCTCTGCCCTCCACTTTTACTCATCTCCTTTCCGTCTTTTGCTTCTGTCTCCATTTTGTTTCCCTCTGTCTCCCTGCATTGGTTCCCACCCCCCTGCCATATTAGTTTAACTCCTCCCCAACAGCACTAGCAAACACTCCCCCTCGGACATAGGTTCCGATCCTGCCCAGGTGCAGACCGTCCGGTTTGTACTGGTCCTACCTCCCCCAGAACCGGTTCCAATGCCCCAGGAATTTGAATCCCTCCCTGCTGCACCACTGCTCAAGCCACGTATTCATCTGAGCTATCCTGCGATTCCTACTCTGACTAGCACGTGGCACTGGTAGCAATCCCGAGATTACTACTTTTGAGGTCCTACATTTTAATTTAGCTCCTAGATCCTTAAATTCTTCTCGTAGGACCTCATCCCTTTTTTTTTACCTATATCGTTGGTACCAATGTGCACCACGACAACTGGCTGTTCACCCTTTTCAGAATGTCCTGCACCCGCTCCGAGACATCCTTGACCCTTGCACCAGGGAGGCAACATACCATCCTGGAGTCTCGGTTGCGGCCGCAGAAACGCCTATCTATTCCCCTTACAATTGAATCCCCCATCACTATCGCTCTTCCACTCTTTTTCCTGCCCTCCTGTGCAGCAGAGCCAGCCACGGTGCCATGAACTTGGCTGCTGCTGCCCTCCCCTGATGAGTCATCCCCCTCAACAGTACTTAAAGCGATGTATCTGTTTTGCAGGGGGATGACCGCAGGGGACCCCTGCACTACCTTCCTTGCACTGCTCTTCCTGCTGGCCTTCCATTCCCTATCTGGCTGTGGACCCTTCACCTGCGGGAAGACCAACTCGCTACACGTGCTACTCACGTCATTCTCAGCATCGTGGATGCTCCAGAGTGATTCCACCCTCAGCTCCAATTCCGCAACGCGGACCGTCAGGAGCTGGAGGCAGATACACTTCCCGCACACGTAGTCGTCAGGGACACCGGAAGTGTCCCTGAGTTCCCACATGGTACAGGAGGAGCATATCACGTGACCGAGCTCTCCTGCCATGACTTAACCCTTAGATACACTTAAATTGGCAACAACAGTGCTAAAGGTTACTTACTGACATAGAAGAGAAAAAAGAAAAACGACTCACCAATCACCAGCCAATCACTTACCCCCTTGGCTCTGACGTCACCTTTCTATTTCTTTCTACTTCTTTTTTGCCTTCTCCCTGTCGCTGCACAAGCTCCGCCTTTTCACTCACCTCCGACGCTGCTCCCGACTCAGCGACGCACCGCCCGACCTCGTGGCCTTTTATAGGCCTCTTGTCCACCTTTAGTCCCATTAGTTTACCTAATACTTTTTCTCTAGTGATAATGATTGATTTTAGCGGCCCCCCCCTCCCCAATAGCCCCGTGATTATCAATTATTGGGCTGTTTTCAGTGTCTCCTACCGTGAAGACCGATACAAAATATTTGTTCAAAGTCTCCACCGTAATGTAGGAAACGCGGCAGCCAATGTGCACACAAGCAAGCTTCCACAATCACCAATGTGATAATGACCAGATAAACTGTTTTTTTATATTGATTGAGGGATAAATATTGGCCAGGACACTGTGGAGAACTCATCTGCTCTTCTTCGAAAGAGTGCCATGGGATCTTTTACGTTCACTTGAGAGAGCAGATGGAGCCTCAGTTTAACGTCCCCGAAAGACGACACCGCCGACAGTGCAGCACTCCCTCAACACTGCACTGGAGTGTCAGCCTAGACCTTTCTTTGTGCTCAAGTCTCTGATATTCCCCTCCCCATCTTAGGGAGCTGAGGACAATCAAAAAAATATATTTATTAATTCTTGGGCATTTTGCCCATCCCCAGTTTCCTTTGAGATGGTGGTGGTGAGCCGGTTCCTTGAACCGCTGCAGTCCGTGTGGTGAAGGTGCTCCCACAGTGCTGTCCCTTGGGGAGTTCCAGGATTTTGACCCAACACTAACTCATTGTCGCCCCCAGCTATTTTCAGCTCACTTAACAAACTGCGAATCAAATTGTACGGTTCTGAATTTCTCAATACTGTAAGGGCTGTTGCATGTATTATATAATTTAATATAATTATCATACCATCACATATTCATCGCATAGTTTTACTTCGGAATGGTACATTTCCTTTTGAGGTCAGCCTGAATCTGGGACAAAACTGTCTCTGGGCGCACATGATGCATTTGTTTTGAAGCTGATTTCAGACCAAAGTAAATCTGGCCTGGAACAAAATCATAGAATTATAGAAATTTACAGCATGGAAGGAGGCCATTTCCGCCCATTGTGACCGTACCAGCCGACAAAGAGCCATCCAGCCTAATCCCACTTTCCAGCTCTTGGTCCATAGCCCTGTAGTTTACGGCACTTCAAGTGCATATCCAAGTATTTTTTAAATGTGGTGAGGCTTTCTGCCTCTATCACTCTTTCAGAAAGTGAGTTCCAGACCCCCACCACCCTCTGGGTGAAGAAATTTCCTCTCATATCCCCTCTAAACCTCTTACTAATTACTTTAAATCTATGCCCCCTGGTTGTTGACCCCTCTGCTAAGGGAAATATCCACTCTATCCACTCCATCTCGGCCCCTCATAATGTTATACACCTCAATAATGTCGAGCAATTGGAGAATAGGCAGAGATCCCACTTGAATACTAATTAATTCAAAGAAGGATTACTCAATCATCCACCTTTGGAATTGAATAACAAACACTTACAATATGAAAAGCCAATTTACTGAAACATCCTGAAGGGTTAGCGCACTCTGTAATTTTAAGGACATGCTTTGTAAACCTATTGTAACATTCATTAATCAGTTACTTGCAGGAGTTCTGCTGTATCGCAGAACTTTTGTGGGAAAATAATTAATTTGCTGTTGCAGTACTAAAAATATATATACTTGAAGGGGAGAAAATTGCAGAGCTTTGGAGAAAGAGCAGGGGAGTGCGACAAATTGGGTAGCTCTTTCAAAGAGCCTGCACAGACACGAAGGGCCAAATGGCCTCCTTTTGTGCTGTAATATTCTCTGATTCTATGCTAAAAATGTCCATTCTTTACGTTTCAAAGTATGAATTACCAGGCATTTTGGGGCTGTATAGGCAAATACATAACTTGGCTTCAGCTAAGGAATAGATGTGGAGGGTAATATTTACTTTTGAGATTCAAATGCCAATCACTTGTGGGTTGGTTGTCTCTACAATGAAAGTGTGGAACGTCCCTGGTAAGAGTCTAGTTTGTAAGAGCTTCGTGCTGAGAAGTGTAATAAGAAGAAGGACTTGCATTTATATAGCGTCTTTCACGACCTCAAGACCTCCAAAGCGCTTTACAGCCAATGAAGCACTTTAGAAGAGCGCACAGCAAGCTCCCACAAACAGCAATGTGATAATGACCAGATAATATATTTTTGTTATGTTGATTGAGGAATAAATATTGGCCAGAGCACTAGAGTTAACTCTCCAGCTCTTCTTCAAAATGGTGCCATGGGATCTTTTACATCCACCTGAGAGAGCAGAACGGGGCCTCCATTTAACATTTCATCCGAAAGGCGGCATGTCCAATAGTGCAACACTCCCTCAGCACTGCACTGGAGTGTCAGCATAGATCTTTGTGCTCAAATCCCTGGAGTGGGACTTGAACCCATAACCTTCTGACTCAGTGGCACGAGAGATACCAACTGAACCACAGCATCATACTATGTGGGAGCTCTGCTGATGGCTCAATAGAAAAATGCTCTGTCCAGTGTGGTGCTGAGCCATGCAAGAAGATCTTTGGAATTCTCTACCCCAGAGGGCTGCAGATGCTCAGCCATTGAGTATATTCAAGGCAGAGATCGATCTTTGGATATTAAAGGAGTCAAGGGATATGGGGATCGGGTGGGAAGGTGGAGTTGAGGTGGAAAATTAGCCATGATCATTAAATGGTGGAGCAGGTTCGAGGGGCTGAATGGCCGACTTCTGCTCCTATTTCTTATGTTCTTATGTTCTAGATTGACTCCTCAATCTGTGTTAAATTAGCTGATTTTGGGCAAGGTGGTAGTAGAGACTCAGTGCCCTCGGTGCCCTGTGGACTAAGAAGAGAAAAAGCCAGGCAGAGCTCCTGCTCTTGATACTCCATTTGCTGGGAAATGCTCAGGTGAGGACAATGCGATGCGACTCATGGTTGAACTGTCTTTCAAGATTCACACTCTAGGCTCACACAGTAAGAATGTCACTTGGTCAAGGTAAAAGAAAATAGGAAGACTTACATTTATATAGCGCCTTTCACGACCACCGGACATCTCAAAGCGCTTTACAGCCAATGAAGTACTTTTAGAGTGTAGTTACTGTTGTAATGTGGGAAATGTGGCAGCCAATTCACACACAGCAAGCTCCCACAAACAGCAATGTGATAATGACCAGATAATCTGTTTTTGTTGTGTTGATTGAGGGATAAATATTGGCCAGGACACCAGGGATAACTCCCCTGCTCTTCTTCGAAATAGTGCCATGGGATCTTTTGCGTCCACCTGAGAGAGCAGACTCAGTTTAATGTCTCATCCAAAAGACGGCACCTCCGACAGTGTCAGCCTAGATTTATGTGCTCAAGTCCCTGGAGTGGAGAGGTATCGGAGGGAAGCTTGCCCCTGTACAACTGTACCCCAGTATGAAAGAGAGTGAGGATTTTTTTTTCCCAAACAGAAGCATATTATGTGGATGCCTACTTGGCAAAATGACAAATGAACCAGACATTAAGAATCTAATTACAACTGCAATATCCCAATGCAGTCGTCCTTTTTTATGAAATACGTGCTTCACATGCCGTGTTCATACTAATGCTTTGTGTCATCCACCTCTCGCCTCACTGTCCCCAGCAGCTGAGTCTATTCTTGACTCATCGTCTCGATCCCCCTGCGCCCGCCCCACATTAATCACACCGAGGCTCCACACAGCCAAGGAGAGTTTTTCCTTTGGCAGTCTAAGCTAGATCAGGAAAATCTGAAGAAATAGCACTAAAATGTAGGAGGGAATATTAACCCCTCCCCCATCCTCACCCCATAACAGAAGGGAGAGGGTGGGAGGGGGGTATGTTAAATCCTCAAAAATATGAAACTCAACCCCAACCCGCCTCAAACACGCCCACTTCTAGTTTTAACGGGGGAGAGTTGGGGGTCCAACAACTAACATACTGTCGAGGGGCTGTCATTATATTAATGAGGCTGTGTGCCTCAGATTTTAGCAATCACGTGGACTTAATGGGTTTCCCAGGGCTTGAGAAACCCGGCAGCTGAAGGGTGGCCAGATCTGCCAGATCCAGCAGGTGAGTGCTTTTTCAGCACTGCTTTTGGGCTAGGATGAGTAGGAGTGCTTCCCCCAAGCCCTCTAAGCTACCCTGCTTCCCTTCCCACAATTGGCCTCCGTCCCTTCTGTTGTGTATGTATAATATAAGTATATACCCTGTATGCTCAATATACAGTTACATAAGACCACTGAATGTATCTTCACACTGTATACACTATACCTGTACCACCAGAGGGTGCAACTGGTGGAGACCTAGGGGGCACCTGTACATAGAAACATAGAAAATAGGTGCAGGAGTAGGCCATTCGGCCCTTCTAGCCTGCACCGCCATTCAATGAGTTCATGGCTGAACATTCAACTTCAGTACCCCATTCCTGCTTTCTCGCCATACCCCTTGATCCCCCTAGTAGTAAGGACCTCATCTAACTCCTTTTTGAATATATTTAGTGAATTGGCCTCAACAACTTTCTGTGGTAGAGAATTCCACAGGTTCACCACTCTCTGGGTGAAGAAGTTCCTCCGCATCTCGGTCCTAAATGGCTTACCCCTTATCCTTAGACTGTAACCTCTGGTTCTGGACTTCCCCAACATTGGGAACATTCTTCCTACATCTAACCTGTCTAACCCCGTCAGAATTTTAAATGTTTCTATGAGGTCCCCTCTCATTCTTCTGAACTCCAGTGAATACAAGCCCAGTTGATCCAGTCTTTCTTGATAGGTCAGTCCCGCCATCCCGGGAATCAGTCTGGTGAACCTTCGCTGCACTCCCTCAATAGCAAGAATGTCCTTCCTCAGGTTAGGAGACCAAAACTGTACACAATACTCCAGGTGTGGCCTCACCAATGCCCTGTACAACTGTAGCAACACCTCCCTGCCCCTGTACTCAAATCCCCTTGCTATGAAGGCCAACATGCCATTTGCTTTCTTAACCGCCTGCTGCACCTGCATGCCAACCTTCAATGACTGATGTACCATGACACCCAGGTCTCTTTGCACCTCCCCTTTTCCTAATCTGTCACCATTCAGATAATAGTCTGTCTCTCTGTTTTTAACACCAAAGTGGATAACCTCACATTTATCCACATTATACTTCATCTGCCATGCATTTGCCCACTCACCTAACCTATCCAAGTCGCTCTGCAGCCTCACAGCATCCTCCTCGCAGCTCACACTGCCACCCAACTTAGTGTCATCCGCAAATTTGGAGATACTACATTTAATCCCCTCATCTAAATCATTAATGTACAGTGTAAACAGCTGGGGCCCCAGCACAGAACCTTGCGGTACCCCACTAGTCACTGCCTGCCATTCTGAAAAGTACCCATTTACTCCTACTCTTTGCTTCCTGTCTGACAACCAGTTCTCAATCCATGTCAGTACACTACCCCCAAACCCATGTGCTCTAACTTTGCACATCAATCTCTTGTGTGGGACCTTGTCGAACGCCTTCTGAAAGTCCAAATATACCACATCAACTGGTTCTCCCTTATCCACTCTACTGGAAACATCCTCAAAAAATTCCAGAAGATTTGTCAAGCATGATTTCCCTTTCACAAATCCATGCTGACTTGGACCTATCATGTCACCTCTTTCCAAATGCACTGCTATGACATCCTTAATAATTGATTCCATCATTTTACCCACTACCGATGTCAGGCTGACCGGTCTATAATTCCCTGTTTTCTCTCTCCCTCCTTTTTTAAAAAAGTGGGGTTACATTGGCTACCCTCCACTCCATAGGAACTGATCCAGAGTCAATGGAATGTTGGAAAATGACTGTCAACGCATCCACTATTTCCAAGGCCACCTCCTTAAGTACTCTGGGATGCAGTCCATCAGGCCCTGGGGATTTATCGGCCTTCAATCCCATCAATTTCCCCAACACAATTTCCCGGCTAATAAGGATTTCCCTCAGTTCCTCCTCCTTACTAGACCCCCCGACCCCTTTTATAACCGGAAGGTTGTTCGTGTCCTCCTTCGTGAATACCGAACCAAAGTACTTGTTCAATTGGTCCGCCATTTCTTTGTTCCCCGTTATGACTTCCCCTGATTCTGACTGCAGGGGACCTACGTTTGTCTTTACTAACCTTTTTCTCTTTACATATCTATAGAAACTTTTGCAATCCGTCTTAATGTTCCCTGCAAGCTTCTTCTCATACTCCATTTTCCCTGCCCTAATCAAACCCTTTGTCCTCCTCTGCTGAGTTCTAAATTTCTCCCAGTCCCCAGGTTCGCTGCTATTTCTGGCCAATTTGTATGCCACTTCCTTGGCTTTAATACTATCCCTGATTTCCCTTAATAGCCACGGTTGAGCCACCTTCCCTTTTTTATTTTTATGCCAGACAGGAATGTACATTACAGATAACCAGGTATAAAAGGGAGCTCACCATATTGTACCCTCATTCATGAGCTGCAATAAATGGACTAAGGTCACAACAGTTCAAGTACAATAACATACCCCGTGGAGTCATTACTAGAGTGCTTACAGACACAATAACTGGCGACGAGATTACGAATTTCCATGCAAAAAATGGCTAACCTTGGCAACTTTCAACAATTCGCCGATGGGGAAGATTGGGAGATCTTTGTGGAAAGGCTCGAACACTTTTTCATTGCGAACGACCTGGCGGGAGACACACCAACCTCGTTGGCTGATAAGCGCAGAGTTATCCTGCTCAGCAGTTGTGGGCCCACTGTCTATGGCCTTGTCAGGGACTTGCTAGCCCCAGAGAAGACAACAACCAAAACGTATGTGGAGCTTGTAACGATGATAAGGAACAACTCAAACCTAAAGAGAGCATCCTCACAGCCAGACACCAGTTCTGCACACACCGGTGGCCCGAAGGCCAAGAAATCGTAAAATATGCTGCAGACCTCAGACAATTGGCTGCACCGTGTGATTTTGGCAACAACCTCACCGAAGCACTGAGGGACATCTTCATTATTGGAATCGGCCACGAGGGCCTCCTCCACAGGCTGCTTTCTGTGGACACCACGGTCACCCTGCAGAAGGTAATTAGCGTCAGCCAAACGTTCATGGCCTCGTCCTGTGATTCCAAGTGGATGATGACTCACCCCCAGGACTCTAACCCGGCAAGTACTGTGAACCGACTGGCGCCTTTTAGAGGCAAGGCTGCTACCCCGAGTCCCGCAACCCTGAGTCCGCCACATGGGGCCAACCAGCCAGCCCCCATGCTGGCACTGTGGAGGGAATCACAGGGCCCACCAGTGCCGCTACAAAGACTATACTTGCAAAGGCTGTAATGTGAAAGGCCATCTCCAGTGAATATGCAAGAGAAATTTTACTCGCCGAGTCGCTGAAGAATTGGCTGATCATCCGGACTCCAGCGCTGATGAAGAGGAAGAGAGAGTCCAGGAGGCAGCTCAGCTCCACGAAGAGGTGTACGGAGTGTTTACCTGCTCCACCGAGAGTTCAACGGTGTTCCAGTCACGATAGAGATGGACACAGGGACGAACCAATCGCTGATGAATCAGGCGGCCTTTGAGAAACTCTGGGACAATCCAATTGAACGACCTAAAATGATCCCGATCCAGGTGAAGCTGCTCACCTATACAAACGACACCATCCCAGTCGTTGGCAGTGTGGATGTCCAGGTATCCCACGGCGGCGCGATGCTCAAGTTATCCTTGTGGATCGTTGCTGGTGATGGTCCAACGCTGCTAGGAAGAAGATGGATGAAACAAATCCAAATCTGTTGGAGCTGGGAAAACCTCCAAGGCCCGGCGATTGACATCCTATGCGGCTCCAAATTTGGATCCAGCACAACACCTGAAAATCTAACCATCCAACTTGACTGTGTGGTGACGAGACAGACCGCTCAACCCAACTGCGAGATGATCCAGCCCAAAAGACCAGACCTCATCTTCCAGGCTCCAGTGGCAGGACTCCAGAGGATGAAGATCGGTGCAGAATAACTTCCTTGTTTCCATGGCAGAACCTGGGGAGAAAAGGATCACTGTAGCCTACCTTGTGGACAGAAAGAAGATGGCGCCCGCACCACGAGGTGAAGCGCCTGAAGTAAAGATGGTGGCAGCCAGACCATGAGGGGCAGCGTTGAGGGAGCAACATGTGATGCCGAGCAGCGAACCGGATTGGGGTAAAGATTGCAAGGCCCTCTTAAAGGAGACCTGCGACCCATCACAATTAAAGGGACAGTTCCACTCTTTGTACAGCGATGCCGGTAATACTCATGCAAATGATGTAATTGACAAATTCAAGTATCTAAATGGTAACTTTGTACAGCGATGCCGGTAGTACACATGGAAAAGATGTAATTGACAAATGCGAATATGTAAAGGCAACTAACAATGCCGAGACGGGTGATTGCGGTTGGACCCAATGTATTATGACTGTAAATGAAGAAATGATGTGCGATGCCAGGTTCTACACGTATGCCGACAAAACCAAGGGCAACCTCCCGTCGGGTCCAGCGGGCTACTCGATCATGTAGCCTGTGCCTCCGGGACCAATGTGATGCCCCAGGGAGCGTGGCGACACACAGAGGGAGCATACCAACTGCAGGGCCAGCAATTAGCGGATGGCAAAGGCACCACTTCTGGCATCCTCTACCTCTCTGGCCACCAGGGCCAGTACCGGGAGCAAGAGGCTAGCACCCTCCAGCCCTCCTGACAGGACCTGGGATGACCAGGCTCCCACTACCGCTGAAGGCCAGCAGGGAGACACTGCAGCCCTCAAAGGAGGACAGGGAGGCCACACATTTCTGTGGCTCTGCCCACCACTAGGCAACGGGAAAGGCCCTGAGACTCAGCCAGGTGAGCGATCCGAGCCCACCCAGCTGGCAGGGGGTGCAGCGCCGCCATCAGACAACCTGGACACAGTCCGGTTACTCTGGAACTAGCCATCCTCACCCACCTGCACCTATACTCCAGGGGCAAGACTGTGATACCACGTATGTACCTTACCTGTAAAATGTACTTGTTCCACTACTGCAGTGATGTAATTAATCCTATTTCTTTTTTTTCCCTTTCTGTACATGTGTGCACATGCAGGTGTTGAGCCACACACATGGTCTATGTATGGGTGGGGGTGGGGGGGGGGGAGGGAAATGGATGTATGTAGCCATGTGCACACATGGATCACACCCAGAACCCACTCAACCCCCACTGCAACCTCCAACCGTCCACTGCTGACCATTTCCCAATGTTGTGGCAATAAGGATTTGGAGGTCTACAGGGAGAGAGCCAAGCCAAAGCACAGACAAGGCGTAAGGGTTTTGGGCACTCAAGTCTAGGGCCAGAGCACACAATGCAAAGGCCAGTGGCACAAGACTTGGGGGGAGTGATGTTGTGTATGTAAAGTATAAGTATATACCCTGTACACTCAATATACAGATACATAAGACCACTGGATGTATCTTCACACTGTATACACTATGCCTGTACCACCAGAGGGTGCAACTGGTGGAGACCTAGGGGTCACCTGTACACTGCAGGTAACCAGGTATAAAAGGGAGCTCACCTTACTGTATCCTCATTCAGGAGCTGCAATAAATGGACTAAGGTCACAACAGTTCAAGTACAATAACTTACCACGTGGAGTGCTTACAGACACAATACCTTCAAACCCCCAACCCACGATCTCCACCCGACCCACAATTTCCCTCAGATACGCAATCTCCCCTATTCCACGATCTCCTCACAATCCACAATCTCTCCTGACCCGCGATCTCCCCTCCACAATGTCTTCAACACCACCCCCCCACCCCCGCGATCGCCTCAACTTGTGATCTCACCCCTCGCCTGCGATGTTTCAAACCCCCCCCCCCCCCCTCCCTGATATCTCCCTCCCTCCTCTCCGCTCCCTGACTGCTGCCTTCCAGCACAGACCTTCCCGCCCGACTGTCAGTCAGCCTCTCAATCTGGCTGGCTGCCAGCCGTGAAACGGAGAAAACATTTCAAATGAGGTGCTGCCATTAAATTCAGCAGGACCTTGGGGTTACCCGCATTTCCGGGTTTCCCAGCCGTCATAACCCCCCACCGCTTCCCCGTAAATATTTGGGCTGTAATCTGATAATCTTATATACGAGCCTTCTTACATAAAAACATAGAAAATAGGAGCAGGAGTAGGCCATTTGGCCCCTCGAGCCTCCTCCATCATTCAATAAGATCATGGCTGATCTGATCTTGGGCTCAGCTCCACTTCCCTGCCCACTCCCCTAAACCCTTGACTCCCTTCTTCACAAGATTAGTGCTAAAAGCTAAATATCAGTGGTCGCTTTTGTGTGTTTATAAGTTAATATGAATCTGTTCTTTCCCTTTTCAAGTCAAGATAAGAGTTCAACTCTCCCTGGGATGTACTGTAGACAATGAAAAGTATTTTGACCCATGAGCTCAGGGAGGTTCATTAGCTGCAGCATATACAGTGGAGCTTCTCAGTGTTTTGCCAGATTTTGCACCATGGTGAGCCTGGAAAGGTGCCTTCTCTCCCAATGATGAAATGGGTGTATGATGCAATTCATATAAAGTACAAGGTTAAAAGAATCTATCATCAGAGATGGAGCACTTGACAAGTATGAGCTGATTAAAGAGTGTCAGATAGATTTGTGGTGGGTAGATTATTAGCAAAAATGAGAGTGTACGGAATTGGAGGTAACCTTGTGACATGGGTCGTTAATTGATTGGCAGATAGGAGACAGTGAGTAGGGATAAACGCAACATTCCCTGATTGGCAGGAGGCGTTCCCCAGGGATCTGAACAGGGGCCTCAGCTTTTCACCATATATATATATATAAATGACCTGGATGAAGGAAAAAAGCTGTATATCCAAGACTGCAGATGACAATAAGTTAGGAGTAAATAAGTTCCAATTGAACCCCAACATCCACAACCGTTGGGGTGAGAAAACTCCAAACTTCCACAACCCTTTCTGTGAAAAAAGTACTTTCTGATTTCACTCCTGAATGGTTTAGCTCTAATTTTAAGATTATGCCCTCTTCCTACATAGTAAATTATGTAGATAGAAGCAGAAAGTTACAAAGGGACATAGGCAGGTTAAGTGAGTGGCCAAAATGATACAAGATGGAGTTCAATGTGAGGAAGTGTGAGGTCAGCCACTCTGGGATCTGGGAAAGAAAAATGGGAATATTTTCTGAATGATGGGAGACAAGGAGCTGTGGAGGAGCAAAGGGATTTAGGTGTCCATGTACACAAATCACTAAAAGCTAGTGCACAGGTGCACAAAGTCATCAAAATGTCTAATGGAAAGTTGGACATTATCTAGGGGATTGGAATTCAAAAGTGGGGAAGGGATGCTTCAGTTGTACGGAGCCATGATCAGAGTCCATCGGGTGTACAGTTTTGGGTACTGAACATCAGGAAAGATATATTGGACTTGGAAGAGGTACATCAGAATGATACCAAGACTTAAAGGACTAAAAATTCGATTGCGTAGTGCCCATTGTTTGGGCGCTATCGATGTCATTTTGTGTTGAAAATGGCAGTAGAGCAGCGTGCGCATAATTCTGGTGCAGGTCATGCTGGACGCCATCTTGGTGATGGCAGTAGTTTCAGCACTGGGACCGTGTGCCAGATGTATGTGGAATTGACAGACCGTACAACGCTATATCTGCCACTTTCATCCTCAACGCTGGAAGTAACGACCTGTGTTAACCTCGCACAGCTGACCAGTCGCTCTGCAGCTGCAAAGACACCCTACTGGCGATATTTAATGGGATCATCAACCACTCTCAGGTCAGTTGCTAATTACTTTCCACTGGCTCTGAGTAAGTTTGTGGAAGTGCTTGCAGCTTTCTCGAGCTGTTTGAAGTTGGTGAGGTGACGGGAGTGATGCTACAAGTGGAGAAGGCCTTGGTCCTGGTCAGACCACTTGCTCCCAGTGATGGGTTCTCCAGTTGTCATCCCCCTTGGCCTGCAGCATGACAGGGAGATGGAGCAGAGGCAGCGAAGAAGAGGACAAGCTGCTCATGGAGGGAGGAGAAGGAGGGGTAGAAGGGATGTCAGCAGGAGGCCTTACCCACCTAGGGCTTTCCGAGAGCAATTCTCTTACCTCAGCCTGAGCCAGGAGCAGTGTGTGAGGCGTCTGTACATTACGAAGGAGGTGCTCACAGAACTCTGTCACCTCTTGAAACCAGACCTGCAGCGCCTCTCCAGGGCAAGGACAGCGCTGCCAGTGGCTGTGAAGGTGACCGTGGCTCTGAATTTCTTCGCGTCGGGATCCTTCCAGGCTGGAGCAGGCAAAATCGGTAACATCTCTCAGTTCGCTGTCCACTGCCGCATAAGAGAGGTGACAGCCACTCTTTATGCCAGGAGAGGGGACTTTATTGTCTTCTCTCTGACCAGAGAGAAGCAGGAGGAGCGTGCATGTGGCTTGGCCAGGATAGCGGGTTCCCCAAGGTGCAGGGTGCCATCGACTGCACCCACATGACTTTGCGGTAACCGTATCTAAATGCGGAAAGGTTAACACTTGGTGAATATGCAGTTGGTGTGCGACCATGCTCAACAAATTATGATTGTCCAGTATCCTGGCAGCAGTCACGATATTTTAATTCGGCGCCAGTCCACAGCTCCCACCGTCTTTAAGCCACCAAGACAAACCAGAGGCTGGCTGCTAGACGACAAAGGCCATCCGCTGACCAGCTGACTCATGACACCGCTCCACAATCCAATCACATGTGGGCAGCATGTGTACACTGAGCGCCATGTTACCACACGAAATATCATAGAGCAGACTATTGGTGTGCTTAAACAATGCTTCTGCTGCCTGGACTGCTATGGAGGGGCCCTGCAGTACTCACCAGAATGCGTCGCAAAATTCGTCGTGGTGTTCTGCATTCTCCTCAACCTCGCCATCGTGAGGGCACAGCCCAGGAATACAGCGACCAGCTGAGGAAGAGGAGGAAGCAGAAGGAAGCAGGCAACTCATACAGCCTCTTTCTGCCCAAACTATCCATGATTGACTCATCTAATTGCAGTATGAGTGAATGCAATCCCTATTCCCCAATCAACAATAGTCCCAAACCTAACCATCTCTCTGTCACTGATCATCACAATGTCCTCTTGGTCACAATGCTGAAATAAAAGCAACCACAAAAGAAACATTCCAATCCAACTTTATCCATCAATCCATCCAATATTACTTAACCATGTCAACTAATCACCCTTGTGCATTCCCTTGATGCCTGTCTTCAGATTGCCTTTGCCTGTCCTGGTGCTCCTACGGCGCGCTACCCCAGTGGCTGCAGCATGGCTGGTGGAAGGCTGCTGACGTTTAGTAGGGGAAACTGCAGATGGCCTTGCAGGATGACCTCAAGCAGCTCTGGGCCTAGAAGGCCTTGCTGCGGACTGCACCACCTTGGTATGTGCGGCAGCAGTCTGGGCTGACAGGCAATAGCAAGGGCACTGGCGGAGTGGCAGTAGTGGGAGGATGAAGACTGCCATCCTGAGAGTGGACAGCAGGTGCGTTCTCCACTGCCACGGCCATTCCCCGAGGCTGGGTCTCAGCATTCCTCACCATCTGTTGGAGAACAGATTGCTGGACTGCTGTGACACACTGGTAAGCCCAGCCACCATGGCAGCAGTCTGAGCTTCTACTGCAGCACTCAGACTGAGGGTGACTTGAACTTGTGCTGCAATGGAAGCTGAGGGTCCACTAATGGATCTGCCCACCCCTTCCATGCTGGAAAGTATGGGCTCCTTCATACTCCTTGACATTGCACTCGTGTGGGGTCATTAAACTTCTTCCTGTACTGTCCAGGTCCTTGGGGCAATACTGCTGGCATTCGCCACATTGGCTATCTGCTCCCATCGAACTTTTGTCTGTTGTCTGGAGGGCTTCCTGACCCGTTGTGGAAAGAGGACCTCTCTCATTGAATTGACCTCCTCCACCAAGGCCTCCAGTGCTGCATTGGAGAACCTTGGTGCACGCTCTCTCTCCTGTTGTGCCATCATTAACAGATTTTTCCCACCCTCTTCCCCAGCCACGTCAATGATCAGCTGCAGGCAGAATGCACCTCCCCTTCAAGAGGTGCAGACTACCTTTAAGTAGTGCAGGCTACCTTTAATTGGTGCTAGCCTCGCACGAACTGGGGCCCCCTGCTGAGCGTTCAACCCCTCCAACCTTGGTAATCAGCACAAGGTTTGCATACTGTCTGCAATCCTTCTGAACGGGCACGGGTTGCTAGCGCATTGCGATTTTTTACCCAAAGGGTTCAATTGTGAGGCCAGGTTGCATAAATTTGGCTTGTATTCCCTTGAGGTTAGAAGGTTGAGGGCTGATCTAATCAAGGTGTTTAAAATGCTAAAGGGATTTGGTAGAGTAGATACAGAGAAATTATTTCCTCTGGTGGGGGAAATCCACAACAAGAGGGCATAACCTTAAACTTAGAGCTTGGCCATTCAGGAGTGAAACCAGAAAGCACTTTCTCCTCACAAAGGGTAGTGGAACTATGGAATTCCTTCTCCCCAACAGTTGTATCAAGGCACATGGAGCAAAGGCGAATAAATGGAATAAAAACAGAAAATGCTGGAAATCTCAGCAGGTCAGGCAGCATCTGTGGAGAGGAAGCAGAGTTAACGTTTCGGGTCGATGACCCTTCGTCAGAGCTGGAGAGTGTTCGGAAAGATTCTTAACAAGCACTGTAAGGGGGAGGGGAAGCAAGAACAAAAGGGAAGGTCTGTGATGGGGTAGAAGGCAGGAGAGATTAGAGAGACAAAAGGGATGATGTGCCGAATTGAAATGGTAATGTCAGGAGTCAGAAAAACATTCGTCAAGATAGGGTGTGAACGGTGGGATAATGACCAGCTGCCATTGGAGACTAGGAGAGAAAAAGTTGCTGCCTGACCCGCTGAGATTTCCAGCATTTTCTGTTTTTATTCCAGATTCCAGCATCCGCAGTATTTTGCTTTTGTGGCGATTAAATGGAGTTGAGATACAGATCAGCCATGATCTAATTGAATGGGGGCTGGATGGTCTACTTCTGTTACCATGCTCCTATATTCGTATGACTCTAAGGATGGATCTTATGGTTTCAGACACTAGATAATCCAACTCACAACAACAAGTTAATTTAATAATTTCAGAGATATAGACAGAGTATAGTTACCCAATCCGGTAAATAGACTGACAGTAGCTTCGGAGCTCTCTTCTTCCTGGGTCTGCTCGAACAGATGACGGCTACAGTACTTATATTTATACCCAATGTACTGACTACATGATGACCTATCCTGGCTCCAACTATAATCACAAGGGCATCTATCAACTGTTTCGACTGCCACCACAAGGCTACCTTGATATTACTGTTTAATCTGATTTACTTCTTTATAGAAAGATTATCTGTTTACACATCCCACTTCTACATAATTGCATCAGACATGAGTAATGATGTCAGGTTGTTATAAGATACACACACAGACATTACTCATTTTAACAACAGCATAGTGGCCAATCTAATAGTATCTCATCAGAATATACAAGCATACGTTCCAAACTGTAACACAAGCATTTGGATCAAATGCAATGTCTTTCAGAAATCTACCTGAGGTTTAAAGCATCTGTCAATAATCTATTATTGCTAACTATACTCACTCTGCCCCTATTTGTTCACATGGCAGCTGTTGATGTTTCTGCCATGCCCATATACACCTCTTCATGGGCTCAATTTTCCCCAGTATTTGCACCGTTTTTTTTGGAGTAGGCTGCTCTTTCTGGCCTAACTTAAAAATCCCCAATTTCCCCAATCAATTTGCACCAGCGTAACTCAATTAGTTACTTTTTTTTAGGTGTTTTATTTTCCTCAAAAAGGAGCGTAACCAGCCACCGGCGCCAATTCTGGCCATTTAGGGAACTTTGGCCAGCTGATAGTGACTCCATTTCTACTTAGGCCAGCATATGTGGCCACGTGAGAAAACCCTTGTGGTAAGTGCATTGGAGGCCATTCGGCCTGGGCTAGAGGCGGGAAGTGGAGCGGACCGGGACTGGCACTCACTCGGGGACCAGAGAGGCTCGGCAGGGGAGGGAGCAAACTGACTGACAGGCACACACTTGGGGGCCACAGAGCGGGAGGCACACACTCGTGGGCCACAGAGCGGGAGGCACGCACTCGGGGGCCACAGAGTGGGAAGGCACACACTCAGGGGCCACAGAGCGGGAGGCACGCACTCAGGGGCCACAGAGTGGGAAGGCACACACTCAGGGGCCACAGAGCGGGAGGCACGCACTCAGGGGCCACAGAGCGGGAGGCACGCACTCGGGGGCCACAGAGCGGGAGGCACGCACTCAGGGGCCACAGAGCGGGAGGCACACACTCGGGGGCCACAGAGTGGGAAGGCACACACTCGGGGGCCACAGAGTGGGAAGGCACACACTCAGGGGCCACAGAGTGGGAAAGCATGCACTCAGGGGCCACAGAGTGGGAAGGCACACACTCGGGGGCCACAGAGTGGGAGGCACGCACTCAGGGGCCACAGAGCGGGAGGCACGCACTCAGGGGCCACAGAGCGGGAGGCACACACTCGGGGGCCACAGAGTGGGAAGGCACACACTCGGGGGCCACAGAGTGGGAAAGCACGCACTCAGGGGCCACAGAGCGGGAGGCACGCACTCAGGGGCCACAGAGTGGGGAGGCACACACTCGGGGGCCACAGAGTGGGAAGGCACACAATTGGGGGCCACAGAGCGGGAAGCTACACACTCGGGGGCCACAGAGTGGGAAGGCACGCACTCGGGGGCCACAGAGCGGGAAGGCACACAATTGGGGGCCACAGAGCGGGAAGGCACACACTCGGGGCCACAGAGCGGGAGGCACACACTCGGGGCCACAGAGCGGGAGGCACGCACTCAGGGCCCACAGAGCGGGAAGGCACACAATTGGGGGCCACAGAGTGGGAAGGCACACAATTGGGGGCCACAGAGTGGGAAGGCACATACTCGGGGGCCACAGAGCGGGAAGGCACACAATTGGGGGCCACAGAGCGGGAAGGCACGTACTCGGGGGCCACAGAGTGGGAAGGCACACAATTGGGGGCCACAGAGTGGGAAGGCACACAATTGGGGGCCACAGAGTGGGAAGGCACGCACTCGGGGGCCACAGAGCGGGAAGTCACACACTTGGGGGCCACAGAGCGGGAAGGCACACACTCGGGGGCCACAGAGTGGGAAGGCACGTACTCGGGGGCCACAGAGCGGGAAGGCACACACTCGGGGGCCACAGAGTGGGAAGGCACGTACTCGGGGGCCACAGAGCGGGAAGGCACATACTCGGGGGCCACAGAGCGGGAAGGCACGTACTCGGGGGCCACAGAGCGGGAAGGCACATACTCGGAGGCCACAGAGTGGGAAGGCACGTACTCGGGGGCCACAGAGCGGGAAGGCACACACTCGGGGGCCACAGAGTGGGAAGGCACGTACTCGGGGGCCACAGAGCGGGAAGGCACGTACTTGGGGGCCACAGAGCGGGAAGGCACACACTCGGGGGCCACAGAGTGGGAAGGCACGTACCCGGGGGCCACAGAGTGGGAAGGCACGTACCCGGGGGCCACAGAGCGGGAAGGCACACACTCGGGGGCCACAGAGTGGGAAGGCACGTACTCGGGGGCCACAGAGCGGGAAGGCACACACTCGGGGGCCACAGAGTGGGAAGGCACACACTCGGGGGCCACAGAGTGGGAAGGCACGTACCCGGGGGCCACAGAGTGGGAAGGCACGTACTTGGGGCCACAGAGTGGGAAGGCACATACTCGGGGGCCACAGAGTGGGAAGGCACGTACCCGGGGGCCACAGAGTGGGAAGGCACGTACCCGGGGGCCACAGAGCGGGAAGGCACGTACCCGGGGGCCACAGAGCGGGAAGGCACGTACCCGGGGGCCACAGAGTGGGAAGGCACACACTCGCGGGCCACAGAGCGGGAAGGCACGTACCCGGGGGCCACAGAGTGGGAAGGCACACACTTGGGGGCCACAGAGTGGGAAGGCACACACTTGGGGGCCACAGAACGGGAAGGCACATACTCGGGGGCCACAGAGCGGGAAGGCACACACTCGGGGGCCACAGAGTGGGAAGGCACACACTTGGGGGCCACAGAACGGGAAGGCACATACCCGGGGGCCACAGAGTGGGAAGGCACGTACCCGGGGGCCACAGAACGGGAAGGCACGCACTTGGGGGCCACAGAGTGGGAAGGCACGTACCCGGGGGCCACAGAGCGGGAAGGCACGTACCCGGGGGCCACAGAGCGGGAAGGCACGTACCCGGGGGCCACAGAGCGGGAAGGCACGTACCCGGGGGCCACAGAGCGGGAAGGCACGTACCCGGGGGCCACAGAGTGGGAAGGCACACACTTGGGGGCCACAGAACGGGAAGGCACACACTTGGGGGCCACAGAGCGGGAAGGCACATACTCGGGGGCCACAGAGCGGGAAGGCACACACTTGGGGGCCACAGAGCGGGAAGGCACATACTCGGGGGCCACAGAGCGGGAAGGCACGTACCCGGGGGCCACAGAGAGGGAAGGCACGTACCCGGGGGCCACAGAGCGGGAAGGCACGTACCCGGGGGCCACAGAGCGGGAAGGCACATACTCGGGGGCCACAGAGCGGGAAGGCACACACTCGCGGGCCACAGAGCGGGAAGGCACGTACCCGGGGGGCCACAGAGTGGGAAGGCACACACTTGGGGGCCACAGAGTGGGAAGGCACACACTTGGGGGCCACAGAACGGGAAGGCACATACCCGGGGGCCACAGAGTGGGAAGGCACGTACCCGGGGGCCACAGAACGGGAAGGCACGCACTTGGGGGCCACAGGGCATGAAGGCACACACTCGGGGGCCACAGAGTGGGAAGGCACACACTTGGGGGCCACAGAACGGGAAGGCACATACCCGGGGGCCACAGAGTGGGAAGGCACGTACCCGGGGGCCACAGAACGGGAAGGCACGCACTTGGGGGCCACAGAGCGGGAAGGCACGTACCCGGGGGCCACAGAGCGGGAAGGCACGTACCCGGGGGCCACAGAGCGGGAAGGCACGTACCCGGGGGCCACAGAGCGGGAAGGCACGTACCCGGTGGCCACAGAGTGGGAAGGCACACACTTGGGGGCCACAGAACGGGAAGGCACACACTTGGGGGCCACAGAGCGGGAAGGCACATACTCGGGGGCCACAGAGCGGGAAGGCACATACTCGGGGGCCACAGAGTGGGAAGGCACGTACCCGGGGGCCACAGAGTGGGAAGGCACACACTCGCGGGCCACAGAGCGGGAAGGCACGTACCCGGGGGCCACAGCGCGGGAAGGCACACACTTGGGGGCCACAGAACGGGAAGGCACGTACCCGGGGGCCACAGAGCGGGAAGGCACACACTCGGGTGATTGCCAATTGCCAATTCGGAGCTCTAGTGCGCATGCGCGGCCATATCAGCGGCGTCAAGAACGTCAGTTTTTTCCCCTGCGCATGCGCAGAAGTCCGGGCTGCTTTTTCCGGCGCAGACCGCAGGCTCTACCCCCCCCCCCCCCCCGCCCCCGAGGCGACTGGCCATGATGCGCGGCTCCAGATTACAGCACAAACATTGCGGAAAGTTCGGATATGTTTTTCTGCCGCATTTCTTGACCTAAATAAGCGGTGCAACTCTGACAATACGCCAGAAAACGGGCTTGGGGAAAATTGAGCCCCTTGACTCATCTTTTGTTTCTTTACCGTTACCATCTTTTTCTTTGTACTATCATACCTTTTGTCTCTTAATTTCTCCTGCCTTCCACCCTATCACAGACCTTTCCTTTTGTTCTTTCCTCCCCTCCCCCTTTCCCTGTCTCTGCACTTGCTTAAAATCTGTTACATCCATAACTTTTTCCAGTTCTGACGAAGGGTCATCGACCTGAGACGTTAGCTCTGTTTCTCTCGCTACAGATGCTGCCTGACCTGCTGTGTATTTCCAGCATTTTATGTTTCTATTTCAGATTTCCCACATCTGCAGTATTTTGCTTTTGTTTTTTTATACTTACTGTATTTTTTTATATAAGAAAGAAAGACTTTCATTTTTACCATGCTTTTCACAACCTCAGGATGTCCTAAAGCGCTTTACAGCCAATTAAGTACTTTTTGAAGTGTAGACACTGTTGTAATGTAGGAAACGTATTTTCTAGAACGGCATTGTATTCATTCTATGTGCTCCATGTCCATTTTTCTCTCCTCACGCCACTGACTTTAACTAACAGACCTTCTTTCAAGTGTGCAAAACTTTGTACTCTGAACACAACAGCTGGCAAAGCCGTCATTCATTAATAATGTGTGGTTGGTATAATATTCTGTGGTCACTTTTCAGATAATCTGGCAAATTAGCCTATTTTATTTTAATACAGTGAATTGTTGCTTCAGAAGCATTGATGTTCTCAACACTGTACAATTAACTGGACATGCTACAACATCAAAAGTATGGAATTCCTGTTGTGTATGGAGAAAGAGTCAGACTGAACACTGTGAGCTCAAAGTAATGTCTGACCTTAGTCTTTTATTGCAGGTCTCCAGAGTGCCCCTCCAACCTGTGAAGCACTCTTAAATACCTGTGCTCCCAAGGGATTATGGGGTCCCTTGGGACTCCGGGGAATGAGCCCTCTGGTGGCTACACAGAGTAAATACAAGTTTACATATATAACAAAACTTCCCCCCCCCCCCTCAAAGTCAACGGTGTAAATATTTACAAGGTGAGTCGATCTGGGGCCCTTCTTGCCCTGGTTGATTGTCTCGGTGTGAATGTTGGTATTGTTGAATCATTTGTTGGGCCCTCGCTGGGCTGCTGTGCAGCTGGCCTTGCTGGGCTGCCTGGTGTGTTGGGTCCTGCAAGGCTGCTGTGGATGATGGGTTCTGCTTCGTGGTCAACCGTGGTGCCGGTTGCCACTGGTGTGTGTGTTGGAGGATCAAAAAAGGTAGGGTCCGAGGTGGGTTGCTCAGGGTAGTCCGTGAATCTGAGTTTGATTTGGTCCAAGTGTTTCCGGTGAATTAGTCCATTTGAAAGTTTGACCCAAAACACCCTGCTCCCCTCTTTGGCCACGACAGTGCCGGGAAGCCACTTGGGACCTTGTCCATACTTTAAAACAAATACAGGATCATTAATTTCAATTTCGCGTGACACATTTGCGCTATTATGGTATGCACTTTGTTGAAGCCACCTGCTCTCTACCTGTTCATGTCGATCAGGGTGATCTAACGAGAGCCTAGTCTTAAGTGCTCTTTTCATGAGCAGTTCAGCAGGTGGGATACCAGTGAGTGAGTGTGGTCTCATGCGGTAACTAAGCAGGACTCGGGATAGGCGAGTCTGTAGTGAGCCATCAATTACCCTCTTCAAGCCTTGCTTGATGGTTTGCACTGCTCTCTCTGCCTGACCATTGGACGCTGGTTTAAACGGGGCAGATGTGACATGTTTGATCCCGTTACTGGTCATGAATTCTTTGAACTCAGCACTGGTAAAACATGGCCCGTTGTCGCTCACCAGGACATCGGGTAAGCCATGGGTGACAAACATGACCCGCAGGCTTTCAGTAGTGGCAGCGGACGTGCTAGCCGACATTATCTCACATTCAATCCACTTGGAGTGCGCGTCTACAACCACAAGGAAAATTTTACCCAAGAACGGGCCTGCATAGTCGACATGTACTCTCGACCACAGTTTGGAGGGCCAAGATCAAAGACTTAGCGACGCCTCCCTGGGTGCATTGCTTAACTGCAAGTATGTAAGTCCGCATCGATACCGGGCCACCACACATGGGATCTGGCTATCGCTTTCATCATTACGATGCCTGGGTGGGTACTGTGGACGTCATTGATGAAGGTGTCTCTGCCCTTCTTGGGGACCACTACTCGATTGCCCCACAGAAGGCAATCTGCTTGTATAGACATTTCATCTTTGCGCCACTGGAACGGCTTTATCTCTTCCTGCATTTCCACTGGGACACTGGACCAGCTCCCGTGAAGCTCACAGCTTTTGACTAGAGATAATAAGGGGTCCTGGCTTGTCCAGGTTTTGATCTGCCGGGCAGTGACAGGTGATTGCTCACTCTCAAATGCTTCCATAACCATGGCTAGATCTGTGGGCTGCGCCATTTCCACCTCTGTGGTGGGTAATGGCAGCCTACTGAGAGTATCGGCGCAGTTTTCTGTGCCTGGCCTGTGGCGGATGGACAATGTGAGCGCCCATCTCTGGATGCGGGCCGACGCGTTGGTATTTATCCCTTTAGCCTCGGAAAACAGGGATATAAGTGGCTTATGGTCAGTTTCCAATTCGAATTTTAGCCCAAACAGGTATTGATGCATTTTCTTTACCCCATAGACATGCTAACGCTTCTTTCTCCATCATGCTGTATGCTCTCTCAGCCTGAGACAGACTCCAGGATACATAAGCAACCGGTCGCAGTTTCCCAAAATCATCAGCTTGTTGCAATACACACCTGACGCCATATGACGACGCATCACATGCTAGTAATAAACACTTACATGGATCATACAACACAAGCAATTTGTTTCAGCATAACAATTTTCTCGCTTTTACAAAGGCATTTTCTTGACTTTTTCCCCAAACCCATTCGCCCCCTTTTCGTAGTAAGACATGTAGTGGTTCTAGCATTGTGCTGAGACCCGGTAAGAAGTTAGCAAAGTAGTTCAAAGAGTCCCAGAAACGACCGCAGCTCCGTTACGTTCTGTGGCCTCGGTGCGTTCTCGATTGCCTCCGTCTTCGCGTTGGTGGGCCTAATACCGCGATCCTCCTTCCCAAGAACTCCACTTCAGGCGCCAGGAAATCGCACTTCGAGCGTTTTAACCTGAACCCCACATGGTTGAGTCGACTAAGAACCTCCTCCAGGTTCTGCAGATGCTCGACTGTGTTCCAACCTGTGACCAAGATGTCGTCCTGGAAGACCACGGTGTGCGGGACCGAATTCAGTAAACTTTCCATGTTTCTCTGGAATATCGCCGCCGCTGATCAGATTCCAAATGGGCATCTGTTATAAGCAAAAAGACCTTTGTGTGTGCTGATGCAGGTGAAGGCCTTCGATGATTCCTCCAGTTCCTGCGTCATGTAGGCTGAAGTCAGATCCAGCTTTGTGAACGTCTTTCCTCCCGCCAGCGTTGCAAAGACGTCGTCGGCTTTTGGCAGTGGGTATTGGTCCTGCAGGGAGAACCGATTGATAGTTACTTTGTAATCACCACAGATTCTGACGGTGCCATTTCGCTGAACTTGATCGGTGAGATGATGCTCTCTCTTTGTAGCCGGTCTAGCTCGATCTCTACCCTTTCTCTCATCATGTATGGTACTGCTCTCGCCTTGTGATGGATGGGTCACGCCCCCGGAATTAGGTGGATCTGCACTTTCGCTCCTTAGAATTTCCTGATGCCTGGTTCGAACAGCGAAGGAAATTTGTTTAAGACTTGGGCATACGAAGTGTCGTCAGCGGGCAATAGTGCTCGGATGTCGTTCCAGTTCCAGCATATCTTTCCCAGCCAGCTCCTGCCGAGCAGCGTGGGACTATCGCCCGGTACCACCCAAAGTGGTAGCTTGTGCACCGCTCCATCGTAGAAGACCTTTACGGTAGCACTGCCGATTACAGGAATCAGTTCTTTTTTGTAAGTTCTTAGTTTTGTGCGAATTGGAGTTAAGACTGTTGCACCACAACCTTTCGAAAGTCTTTTTGCCCATGATGGACTGGCTTGCACCCGTGTCCAGCTCCATTGAGACCGGGAGTCTATTTAGTTCAACATTCAGCATTATCGGGGGACAATTCGTGGTGAATGTGTGTACCCCATGTACCTCTGCCTCCTCTATCTGAGGCTCTGTTTCGTCGTGATGCTCCGTGGATCTGTCCTCCTCTGCAACATGGTGGTTTGCAGGTTTAACAGGCTTAGCAGCTCGCCTGCACACTCGTTGGAGGTGTCCCATTGTTCCACAGCCCTTGCAAACGTATTCTTTGAATCGGCATGAATGGAAACGATGATCACCCCTGCAGCGCCAACAAGGTGTTAATGGCCTTGCATTCATCACCCTTGATGGTGGACTCTGAGACATCTGCGGACGTGTAGCTGCAGGTATATGTGACCTGCCCTGTACGTTACGATTTGAAAACAACATCACTTTGTTCACAGTACTTGTAACAGCACTTGTGTGCTGAGAGATTTGCTTAGTATTTTCACTGGTGGCAATGAACGCCTGGGCTATCGCTATGGCCTTACTCAAGGTTGGGGTCTCTACAGTCAAAAGCTTGCGAAGTTTCGTGGCCAATGCCAAGTATGAAAAAGTCTCTGAGCATGTTCTCCAAATGGCCTTCAAATTCACAATGACCTGCAAGGCGTCTTAGCTCGGCAACATAACTTGCCACTTCCTGGTCTTCAGATCTTTTGTCGGTGTAGAACCAGTACCTCGCCATCAGAACGCTTTCCTTCGGGTTCAAATGCTCTCGGACCAGTGTGCACAAATCGTCGTATGATTTCTCCTTGGGTTTGACTGGAGTGAGCAGATTCTTCATGAGGCCATATGTTGGTGCCCCACAGACAGTGAGGAGGATCAGTCCATGTTTGGCAGCGCTCTCTTCCCCATCTAGCTCGTTGGCCACGAAGTATTGGTCGAGTCGCTCCCGCAAAAGTTTCCTAATCCTCTCCCTCCGAAAATGTCTCCAGGATGCCCATTGTTCTCTGCATCTTTGGGTTCGCTATCTGTATCTCGTCGCCAGTTGTTGTGTATGGAGAAAGAGTCAGACTTGACCACTGTGCACTCAAAGTAACATGTGACCTTAGTCTTTTATTGCAGGACTCCAGAGTGCCTCTCCAACCTGTGAAGCCTTCTTAAATACCTGTGCTCCCAAGGGATTATGGGGTCCCTTGGGACTCTGGGGAATGAGCCCTCTGGTGGCTGTACAGAGTAAATACGTCCACATATATAACAATTCCCACCTCATTTTTTCCCTTCCTCCTTTAATCTGCAGGGTTTTAAAACCTTGGGTGTCATCTAATCTCTATTTAGTCGGTTACCTCATTTGTACCTCTAGTCTTTCCAACCTTGCTGATGACCTATATTATGGTTCTTGGCCTTTACTTGGCCTTCTCAATCAATGAAAATCTGAATATCACAGCCCGACTGGCAGTACAAACAACAACAACAGCTTGTATTTATATAGCGCCTTTAATGTAGTAAATTGTCCCAAGGCACTTCACAGGAGTGTTTTAAGACAAAACAAGTAAATTGACTCCGAGCCACATAAGAAGAAATTACAGCAGGTGACCAAAAGCTTGGTCAAAGAGGTAGGTTTTAAGGAGCATCATAAAGGAGGAAAGAGAGGTAGAGAGGTAGAGAGGTGGAAAGGTTTAGGAAGGGAGTTCCAGAGCTTGGGGCCTTGGCAGCTGAAGGCACCAATGGTTGAGTGATTATGATCAGGGATGCTCAAGAGGATAGAATTTGAGGAGCGCAGACATCTCGGGGGGGTTGTGTCAAACACTTTGTCACATCCTCTTGTACTTTGACTAGAATTCTATTCTCAGAGATGCTGTTACAATATTCAAGAGGTTAAAACAAGACTGAACGGTGAAAGGAGGCAACGAGGCCTAATGTATTTATGCTTTCAGCATTGCAGCTGGAAATTAACATTGGCAATCTGCAGTTTCCCAAAATCATGTGCATTTGGAGATATTGTCTGATGTAATCTATAATGTTTTCTCCAATCACCTGTTCGGTACTACACTCACTCACTCTCAGATTACATATATATATAATATATATATAAATTATACGCATGCCAACTCTGCCTGGCTAAATTGGTTATTGTTGCAACCATTTTGGGCCCATAAAACAGACCCGACGATGTTAAATTTAGACCCCCCTGTTATGTTTACACATTACAATAAATGCCTTTTGACTGAACAAAGAAAGGAATTAATGAAACTTTAAATGTATAAAGTGGAACATTTTTTCTTACCTACGGACACACAACCAAAGGCCTGTCTTGTTTCTCTTTAAACCCAGTGAACCTGTTCCAATTGACTTCAATGGAAAAGAAAATCGGAGGAGGAGAAAATGGTTCCTTCGCAAAAAAGCACTATCCTTGAGACTCTGGGTGGAAATCCCTGTTTTGGTTACTGCTGTTATTCGGTATCTGGTAAATTAAACACACTAAACGCAGAATGGGAGTTGCTGCAAAATGCGCCCACTCCATGTGACATGCAAAATCATCAGAGTATGTTATCAAAGTTGAAAAAACATAGAAATCCTGCAGATGCAGATCTAAAACGAATACTGAAATGCTTGATGCACATAGCCAGCCCTGCAAAGAAAAAACATAGGCAACACTAGAGGGCTGCAAAGTAATGTGTTTATTTTTTAAATATGTCATTAATAACATTTGGGAATAAAACAAATATTGAAAATACGTTCAGCTGGGTAGCACACTCATCACTGAGTCAGAAGGTTGTGAAGTATCACTCCAGAAACTTGAGCACAAAATCTTGGCTGACACTTCAATGCAGTGCTGAGGGAGCGCTGCACTGTTGGAGGTGCCGTCTTTCTGATGAGACATTAAACCAAGGCTCCGCCTGCTCTCTCAGGAGGACGTAAAAGATCCCATGGCACTATTTTGAAAAAGTAGTTGGCGTGGTGCATATAGGTACCAACAATATAGGTAAAAAACGGGATGAGGTCCTACAAGCTGAATTTAGGGAGCTAGGAGTTAAATTAAAAAGCAGGACCTCAAAGGTATTAATCTCAGGATTGCTACCAGTGCCACGTGCTAGTCAGAGTAGGAATTGCAGGATAGCTAAGATGAATACATGGCTTGAGGAATGGTGCAGGATGGAGGGATTCAAATTCCTGGGACATTGGAACTGGTTCTGGGGGAGGTGGGACCAGTACAAACCAGACTGTCTGCACCTGGGCAGGACTGGAACCAATGTCCTAGGGGGAGTGTTTGCTAGTGCTGTTGGGGAGGGTTTAAACTAATATGGCAGGGGGATGGGAACCTATGCAGGGAGACAGAGGGAAGTAAAATGGGGGCAGAAGCAAAAGATAGAAAGAAGAAAAGTAAAAGTGGAGGACAGAGAAACCCAAGGCAAAAATCAAAAAGGGCCACATTACAGCAAAAGTCTAAAGGGACAAAAAGACAAGCCTGAAGGCTCTGTGCCTCAATGCAAGGAGTATTCGTAATAAGGTGTATTAATTAACTCACAGGCAGCTATTAACGAATATGATATAATTGGGATTACGGAGAAATGACTCCAGGGTGACCAAGGCTGGGAACTCAACATCCAGGGGTATTCAACATTCAGGAAGGATAGACAGAAAGGAAAAGGAGGTGGGGTAACGTTGCTGGTTAAAGAAGAAATTAACGCAATAGTTAGAAGGACATTAGCTTGGATGATGTGGAATCTGTATGGGTAGAACTGCAGAATACCAAAGGGCAGAAAACGCTAGTGGGAGTTGTGTACAGACCACCAAATAGCAGTAGTGAGGTTGGGGACAGCATCAAACAAGAAATTAGGGATGCGTGCAATAAAGGTACAACAGTTATCATGGGCGACTTTAATCTACATATAGATTGGGTTAACCAAACTGGTAGCAGTACGGTGGAGGAGGATTTCCGGGAGTGTATTAGGGATGGTTTTCTAGACCAATATGTCGAGGAACCAACTAGAGGACTGGCCATCCTAGACTGGGTGATGTGTATCGAGAAAGGACTAATTAGCAATCTTGTTGTGCGAGGCCCCTTGGGGAAGCGTGACCATAATATGGTAGAATTCTTTATTAAGATGGAGAGTGACACAGTTAATTCAGAGGCTAGGGTCCTGAACTTAAGGAAAGGTAACCTCGATGGTATGAGGCGTGAATTGGCTAGAATAGACTGGTAAATGATACTTAAAGGGTTGAAGGTGGATAGGCAATGGCAGACATTTAAAGATCACATGGATGAACTTCAACAATTGTACATCCCTGTCTGGAGCAAAAATAAAACGTGGAAGATGGCTCAACCGTGGCTAACAAGGGAAATTAGGGATAGTGTTAAATCCACGGAAGAGGCATATAAATTGGCCAGAAAAAGCAGCAAACCTGAGGACTGGGAGAAATTTAGAATTCAGCAGAGGAGGACAAAGGGTTTAATTAGGAGGGGAAAAATAGAGTTTGAGAGGAAGCTTGCTGGGAACATAAAAACTGACTGCAAAAGCTTCTATAGACATGTGAAGAGAAAAAGATTAGTGAAGACAAACGTAGGTCCCTTGCAGTCAGAATCAGGTGAATTTATAATGGGGAACAAAGAAATAGCAGACCAATTGAACAAATACTTTATTTCTGTCTTCACAAAGGAAGACACAAATAACCTTCTGGAAATACTAGGGGACCGAGGGTCTAGTGAGAAGGAGGAACTGAAGGAAATCCTTATTAGGCGGGAAATTGTGTTAGGGAAATTGATGGGATTGAAGGCCGATAAATCCCCGGGGCCTGATAGTATGCATCCCAGAGTACTTAAGGAAGTGGCCCTAGAAGTAGTAGATGCATTGGTGATCATTTTCCAACAGTCTATCGACTTTGGATCAGTTCCTAAGAACTAGAGGGTAGCTAATGTAACATCACTTTTTTAAAAAGGAGGGAGAGAGAAAACAGTGAATTATAGACCGGTTAGCCTGACATCAGTCGTGGGGAAAATGTTGGAATCAATTATTAAAGATGAAATAGCAGCGCATTTGGAAAGCAGTAACAGGATCGGTCCAAGTCAGCATGGATTTATGAAAGGGAAATCATGTTTGCCAAATCTTCTAGAATTTTTTGAGGATGTAACTAGTGGAGTGGACAAGGGAGAACCAGTGGATGTGGTGTATTTGGACTTTCAAAAGGCTTTTGACAAGGTCCCACACAAGAGATTGGTGTGCAAAATTAAGGCACATGGTACTGGGGGTAATGTATTGACATAGATAGAGAACTGGTTGGCAGACAGGAAGCAGAGAATCGGGATAAACGGGTCTTTTTCAGAATGGCAGGCAGTGACTAGTGAGATGCCGCAGGGCTCAATGCTGGGCCCCAGCTATTTACAATATACATCAATGATTTAGATGAAGGAATTGAGAGTAATACCTCCAAGTTTGCAGATGACACTAAGCTGGGTGATCACCGAGATGAGGAGAAACTTCTTCACTCAGTGAGTTGTTAACCTGTGGAATTCTCTTACGCAGAGAGTTGTTGATGCCAGTTCATTGGATATATTCAAGAGGGAGTTAGATATGGCCCTTCTGGCTAAAGGGATCAAAGGGTATGGAGAGAAAGCAGGAAAGGGGTACTGAGGTGAATGATGAGCCATGATCTTATTGAATGGTGGTGCAGGCTCAAAGGGCCGAACGGCCTACTGCTGCACCAATTTTCTATGTTTCTATGTTTCTAAGAGCAGGGGAGTTCTCCCCGGTGTCCTGTCCAATATTTATCCCTCAATCAACATCACTAGAAAACAGATTATCTAGTCATTATCCCATTGCTGTTTGTAGGAGCTTGCGGCGTGCAAATTGGCTGCCACGTTTCCTGCATTACAAAAGTGACCACACTTCAAAAGTACTTAATTGTTTGTAAAGCGCTTTGGTACATCCTAAGGTCATGAAAGGCACTGTATAAATTCAAGCCTTTCTTTTACATCCATAGGCAAATAGCAATGCAGTAGAAAAATGTGGTTTTGCATTATGTTTCCGAATGACATTAAGAGTTGATTTCACAGGGATTGAACGTCTGTCACTCATTATTGCTTCTGGAGGAATTTATTTTTCCTGATGTTAATTGAATAGGTGGGTGAGGAGGTTCTGGGATTTTTGACTCTGAACTAGGCTTTGAGATGGCATGTGTAAAATAATATAGTGTCCACTCAAGTAATAGAAACATAGAAACATAGAAAATAGGTGCAGGAGTAGGCCATTCGGCCCTTCTAGCCTGCACCGCCATTCAATGAGTTCATGGCTGAACATTCAACTTCAGTACCCCATTCCTGCTTTCTCGCCATACCCCTTGATCCCCCTAGCAGTAAGGACCTCATCTAACTCCTTTTTGAATATATTTAGTGAATTGGCCTCAACAACTTTCTGTGGTAGAGAATTCCACAGGTTCACCACTCTCTGGGTGAAGAAGTTCCTCCGCATCTCGGTCCTAAATGGCTTACCCCTTATCCTTAGACTGTGACCCCTGGTTCTGGACTTCCCCAACATTGGGAACATTCTTCCTGCATCTAACCTGTCTAACCCCGTCAGAATTTTATATGTTTCTATGAGGTCCCCTCTCATTCTTCTGAACTCCAGTGAATACAAGCCCAGTTGATCCAGTCTTTCTTGATAGGTCAGTCCCGCCATCCCGGGAATCAGTCTGGTGAACCTTCGCTGCACTCCCTCAATAGCAAGAATGTCCTTCCTCAGGTTAGGAGACCAAAACTGTACACAATACTCCAGGTGTGGCCTCACCAATGCCCTGTACAACTGTAGCAACACCTCCCTGCCCCTGTACTCAAATCCCCTTGCTATGAAGGCCAACATGCCATTTGCTTTCTTAACCGCCTGCTGCACCTGCATGCCAACCTTCAATGACTGATGTACCATGACACCCAGGTCTCTTTGCACCTCCCCTTTTCCTAATCTGTCACCATTCAGATAATAGTCTGTCTCTCTGTTTTTACCACCAAAGTGGATAACCTCACATTTATCCACATTATACTTCATCTGCCATGCATTTGCCCACTCACCTAACCTATCCAAGTCGCTCTGCAGCCTCACAGCATCCTCCTCGCAGCTCACACTGCCACCCAACTTAGTGTCATCCGCAAATTTGGAGATACTACATTTAATCCCCTCATCTAAATCATTAATGTACAGTGTAAACAGCTGGGGCCCCAGCACAGAACCTTGCGGTACCCCACTAGTCACTGCCTGCCATTCTGAAAAGTACCCATTTACTCCTACTCTTTGCTTCCTGTCTGACAACCAGTTCTCAATCCATGTCAGTACACTACCCCCAATCCCATGTGCTCTAACTTTGCACATCAATCTCTTGTGTGGGACCTTGTCGAACGCCTTCTGAAAGTCCAAATATACCACATCAACTGGTTCTCCCTTATCCACTCTACTGGAAACATCCTCAAAAAATTCCAGAAGATTTGTCAAGCATGATTTCCCTTTCACAAATCCATGCTGACTTGGACCTATCATGTCACCTCTTTCCAAATGCACTGTTATGACATCCTTAATAATTGATTCCATCATTTTACCCACTACCGATGTCAGGCTGACCGGTCTATAATTCCCTGTTTTCTCTCTCCCTCCTTTTTTAAAAAGTGGGGTTACATTGGCTACCCTCCACTCCATAGGAACTGATCCAGAGTCAATGGAATGTTGGAAAATGACTGTCAACGCATCCACTATTTCCAAGGCCACCTCCTTAAGTACTCTGGGATGCAGTCCATCAGGCCCTGGGGATTTATCGGCCTTCAATCCCATCAATTTCCCCAACACAATTTCCCGGCTAATAAGGATTTCCCTCAGTTCCTCCTCCTTACTAGACCCCCCGACCCCTTTTATAACCGGAAGGTTGTTCGTGTCCTCCTTCGTGAATACCGAACCAAAGTACTTGTTCAATTGGTCCGCCATTTCTTTGTTCCCCGTTATGACTTCCCCTGATTCTGACTGCAGGGGACCTACGTTTGTCTTTACTAACCTTTTTCTCTTTACATATCTATAGAAACTTTTGCAATCCGTCTTAATGTTCCCTGCAAGCTTCTTCTCATACTCCATTTTCCCTGCCCTAATCAAACCCTTTGTCCTCCTCTGCTGAGTTCTAAATTTCTCCCAGTCCCCAGGTTCGCTGCTATTTCTGGCCAATTTGTATGCCACTTCCTTGGCTTTAATACTATCCCTGATTTCCCTTGATAGCCACGGTTGAGCCACCTTCCCTTTTTTATTTCTATGCCAGACAGGAATGTACAATTGTTGTAGTTCATCCATGCGGTCTCTAAATGTCTGCCATTGCCCATCCACAGTCAACCCCTTAAGTATCATTCGCCAATCCATCTCAGCCAATTCACGCCTCATACCTTCAAAGTTAGCCTTCTTTAAGTTCTGGACCATGGTCTCTGAATTAACTGTTTCATTCTCCATCCTAATGCAGAATTCCACCATATTATGGTCACTCTTCCCCAAGGGGCCTCGCACAACGAGATTGCTAATTAATCCTTTCTCATTACATAACACCCAGTCTAAGATGGCCTCCCCCCTAGTTGGTTCCTCGACATATTGGTCTAAAAAACCATCCCTTATGCACTCCAGAAAATCCTCCTCCACCGTATTGCTTCCAGTTTGGTTAGCCCAATCTATGTGCATATTAAAGTCACCCATTATAACTGCTGCACCTTTATTGCACGCACCCCTAATTTCCTGTTTGATGCCCTCCCCAACATCACTACTACTGTTTGGAGGTCTGTACACAACTCCCACTAACGTTTTTTGCCCTTTGGTGTTCTGCAGCTCTACCCATATAGATTCCACATCATCCAAGCTAATGTCCTTCCTAACTATTGCCTTAATCTCCTCCTTAACCAGCAATGCTACCCCACCTCCTTATCCTTTTATTCTATCGTTCCTGAATGTTGAATACCCCTGGATGTTGAGTTCCCAGCCCTGCTCATCCTGGAGCCACGTCTCCGTAATCCCAATCACATCATATTTGTTATCATCTATTTGCACAGTTAATTCATCCACCTTATTGCGGATACTCCTTGCATTAAGACACAAAGCCTTTAGGCTTGTTTTTTTAACACCCTCTGTCCTTTTAGAATTTTGCTGTACAATGGCCCTTTTTGTTCTTTGCCTTGGGTTTCTCTGCCCTCCACTTTTCCTCATCTCCTTTCTGTCTTTTGTTTTTGCCTCCTTTTTGTTTCCCTCTATCTCCCTGCATTGGTTCCCATCCCCCTGCCATATTAGTTTAACTCCTCCCCAACAGCACTAGCAAACACTCCCCCGAGGACATTGGTTCCGATTCTGCCCAGGTGCAGACCGTCCGGATTGTACTGGTCCCACCTCCCCCAGAACCGGTTCCAATGCCCCAGGAATTTGAATCCCTCCCTGCTGCACCATTGCTCAAGCCACGTATTCATCTGAGCTATCCTGCGATTCCTACTCTGACTAGCACGTGGCACTGGTAGCAATCCCGAGATTACTACTTTTGAGGTCCTACTTTTTAATTTAGCTCCTAGCTCCTTAAATTCATTTCGTAGGAACTCATCCCTTTTTTTACCTATGTCATTGGTACCAACGTGCACCACGACAACTGGCTGTTCTCCCTCCCTTTTTAGAATGTCCTGCACCCGTGATATAATTCTTATTTTTTTATTAATTTCCAGACAAGGAGGAATACAGTTTGAATGTTTGTGACAAAGATTGAAAGTGTGACTGGATGCAAGACAAGCAGACAGTGGCAGTGGAGGGATCGAGAGATGTAATGGCGAGGTAGAGCTGGGTAACATCAGTGTACATGTGGAAGATGACTCCTTGTGTACAGATGATGTTGCCATGGAGCTGAGGAAGAGGCGTTGTGCCTTTAGTAGGGGCTTGGGGGAGTCCAGAGGTAAGGGTGAGGGGGCGAGAAGAGAAGCCATTGCTGGAGATGCTCTGGCTATGATCGGATAGGTATGAGTAGAAGCATTTAAGGACAGTTTGACTGAGCTGGACAAGAGGGCAGAGGCATTGGAGGAGGAGGATGTGTTCAGTGTTCCAAAGGCTGAGGGAAGTTGAGGAAAACGAGGAGGGATGTCATTAGAGAGGATCTCATTTGTGACTATGATTAAGGATTAAGGATAGCCATCCAAGCAAAGAATAAGGAATTTAAAAAGTATTAAAAAACTTACCCAAATACCCCTGTAGAACCCAAACAAAAATCCGTTGAACAATGTCATTGCCAGAGTACATGACTGTGTGAGTTGATATGTGCTCGACTCTACCTCTAGTGCCACTGGCCAACTTCAGTGTTTCTCTGATACCTGCGTGCTGTACTATTTATATATAAAAGACCAAGGCTGCGATTTTACCGAGACGGGAGTGAGGCAAGTCACTTCCATAGCGCATTCCCAGCCCACTGCCTCCTCCATCCCAAGCTCTAAAAGCAATTTTACGGTGATAGAGCTTGTTAAGCCTGCACAGCAAGATTCCTGGCCAATTAAAAGGAAGCGGATCTGATGACATCATTTGATGATGCGCCATCAGCCGGTTTCCTAAAAGGGACCATGCCCACATTGAGTTTGACAGTTGTGCTGTCGGTGTTCTACAGCATTGAGGTGCTGCAAACACTGACAAGCACTGCACAGAGGGGCACGGCTGCACCCAGGCTCTCCCATGACACCCTCCAAATGCTTATGGAGGGAGTCACAGCTCGCAGGGAGGTTCTCTTCCCTTCCCATGGGCAGAAGAGACCACCCCAGGAGGGCAAAACAGCTTGGTTGCACATTGTACGGGAAGGCACAAGCAGGGATGTCATCAGGAGGACCAGGCTGCAGTGGCATAAACCTTTCAATGATCTCAGTAGATCACAAAACATTACTGCAAAGCCACACTCAACCTCATCCTGCTGTGCCATTCATCACATCCCCATCACTCTGCCTTCCCTACCCGACTCCTGCATGTCCTTACTCTCACCAACTTACCTTGCACCTCCACCCATCCCTCTCTCTCTCTCTACATTATCACTTCCCCATTCCACTAGCCACCCCTCTCAATCATTCTCATCCTAGTCCAATCATACCAACTAACAGCACACAAGGCTAGGCACTTGGGTGTTTTAGTCAATGTTCATGTAAAGTTTTTGTTGATGTGTTGTCAAACATTGAAATCTTTATTTTCAACACTTTGCCTTCTTGGACAGATTTGTGTGCACCTTTGGAAGTGGTTTAGTGAGTTGCTGTGAATGGTGAGATATAACAGATAACCCCCCGCAATGGTGATTGTGTGAAAGGAATGGGTTGGACATTGCAGGGATGCTTTATGGTACTGGTGTGTGGTGGTGCCAACCTGGTGCATCGTGTGGCAGCCAGAGTGTCCAGGATCAAGTGAAGTAAATCTGGCCATGGTGAGGCCATCCCTCACGTTGCAGGCAGCAATGGGGTCGGGTGTTGATGCCCTGTGTCCTGTGCATCAGTTGATTGCAGAGAAGGTTGTTGTTGTTATTAGTGTGCTGGTGATGTTGGTGTTGGGACTGATCGTGGTGGGATTCTGAGGACCAAGGGTGAGATTTTTTCAAGGGCACCGATGCTGATGGAATAGATGGCAGCTGAGGTTGCGATGACAGAAGCGATCTGTCAGTGGTGAAAGAGGTTGTTCCAAGGAGGGGACAGTGGATAGAGAGTTTACTCCAAACACTTCCAACCTGCTTAAAGCTCAAATGTATCTTCCAAATCCTGAAGGCTCCAGCTTCTGAGATTGGAAAGTGAACAGCTGTGAATGGGTAGCTTTTATACCACATTTGCAGCTGTCAACGATTCAGAAGAATGTATACTGATGGAACACCCGACCTACTTACCTGACATGATCCCTGAGTACCATGAACCTCGTCAAAAAGCTGGAAAAATGGTAAGTACAGGGCAAAATAGGGGAAGATAGGGGAATAAAAGGTTATGGAGAGCAGGCAGGGAAGTGGAGCTGAGTCCATGATCAGATCAGCCATGATCTTATTGAATGGCGGAGCAGGCTCGAGGGGCCTGGCGACCTACTCCTGCTCCTATTTCTTGTGTTCTTAAAATGGCGTTTAATTGCCTTATAACAAACTCTTATTGATCTAAATTGCCTCCTCCGCCACTTGGTGCCGCGTCTGTTCAGTACCGACAGACCCAACACATGGGAGACTTACGTGGAAGCAGGTTGATAGCAGGCTGACAGTGGGCTCCCCACACGCTGTCAATCATTTCTATTTTGACAGCTGACCCGCCTCTGATCCCGCCCTCTCAGCGCCGGTAAAATTCCGGCCCAATATATTGTTCATATATTTGTGTGTCATGTGTACCGACTGCACAGATACTTTGCCTGGGTTGTAGCATTCCACATTATGTTCTTCATCATACTTCAGTAACATAGAAAGAAGGAACTGAATGGCCAGCTGCAGAATGAGAGAACCATTTGGCTTCACTTCCACAACTCATATATTTATTAACATTTAATACCTGCTTTCATGCCCTCGCATTACAGTCAGTCAATCTATTCTTTGTTCTTTTTTTAATAATTGTCCCTTAATTGATACTCGGTGAATCAGTGAAGATGTGGCTTTTAATTGAGTTCCACCTTATGCATAAATACATTCCTGTAATTTGCCTGGTTAGGTAGCCGTACCGAATGACATGATGAGAGCTGCTCATTTAAACTGCTCATGTCCCTTCATTTCAACACACCGTTCCTTAACATAGACAGCCTGGATGATGTGCTCCTTTCTTCCCCCTGCAGATCACTGCACCACACACACAAGTGTGCCCCTCCCACTAGGCTGTACTTCGATCTGAGCAGCTGCTGCTGTTATTGCTGCTGCTGCTGCATCTACTCACCAAACATGAGCTGCAGTGGACGGAGTGCCAGCAGCACCTGAGTTGTCAGCCCAGCCACTTCCACTGCCCTCTCCCTCCACCCCTCTCTCTCTCTCTCTCTCTAGCCCCTTCCCCTCCTCGGGAATTACTGATTGGAATAAGAACCATGGAAGTTAAGCACGACCGCTTGCCAGAGGAGCCCTATGATCAGCTGAAAGTGAAAGCAGGACCGAGGGAGGCGACTCAGAACCCTGCTCGAGGGGCTGCTAACTTGTACAGCTCTGCCAAGAAGAAGGACTATACCGTTTCGGTGTATCTCGATAATAAGGCGAAAAGCGAACATGTAAGCCATTTCTTTTATTTTAAATCTACTTTTTCCTGTCTTATAGCCAAAGGGGCGGATTTCAGATATATGCAGGAGTGTAACTGAAGCATCAAACATTTCTATGTTTTAATAAATAATTTATATGCTGCTGATGTGCAGGCTATGAAAGTGCCGTAGATTGCAGTAACAAAAAAAGATGATATTTTACAGACTGCAAAGTTACAGCTTGTCTTTGTTTTTACTTGAAATGGCGCCTGAATATATTCAGGACAGCACAAAGCTCTTGAATGAAAGTTGCTTCTGAAATGTAACTTTTCACGTCGGCCTCACAACTGCCGCAGTAGCTCTTGGAGACTGGAATGTTTAGAGATTGTAACAGTAAATGGTACATCAAGTGAAAGAGAATTACCCGGGTACAGGCAATGCAGAGCCTTGCTTTAACTCCCAATCTCACATGCCCGGGGCACCAATCCTCAACCACTGTGCTGCCGAGAATGGGTGAAAAAATGTGCTATAGTTGATACCAGACATTTTGGGGGGTTCAGATGACAATAAACTGAAGGGAGTGAAACTTTTAGCCTGTAAATATCAGCTCATCCCGAGCTGGCGTGAACGCAGTGTAAATTTAGCCGTGGCGTGATAAAACATTGACACGTTCGGTGACTTACTTGAATTTAAGTGCCCATTAATTACAGAGATATACAAGCTTTGCTTTCAAATATATAAGCAAAAGCAAGGTTTTGCTATCTTGGCAGGCCACTCATTGGGTTGTGACTCACAATGAAATTCAACCAGGTAGCAACTCCATACTTTGCCCAGTTACAAGGAGTGACTGTCCTGTTGTATTTGGCAAATTGTCAACTCAATAGATGGGTTGCAAATGTCCCCAATTCTATGGGGAATATCCTACTGCAGAGTGCTGCTAGAACGTGGATATGTGCCTGTGATTTCCCCATATAGACAGTTCTCACTCTTGTCCTCGATATTAAGGGAGTCTCTGGGCAGATGGTTCCCACAGGGAGGGGTAAAAATCAGCGACTGAGTCAACCGTGGTCACATGTCCTCTGGGCACTGGAGAAGGTCACCATCTGTGGAGGAAGCAAATAAAATAACAACTTGGATTAATAGAGCTCTTTTAAAATAAAATAAAGCTTTAGAAAGCCCTTTAGAGTGGTGTAAAGGGGAAACATTGACAGTGAACAAAAGGAGAGATGACCAAAAGCTTGGTGAAAGAGATGTGTTTTAAAGAGGAGCTGGGGGGGTGGAGAGGTGGAGGGGTTTAGAACATGGTGCCTAGGTGGCTGAAGGGACAGTCACTAATGGTGGGGCAAAGGTAGGGGGGGTGGGGGCGCGGTGGTGTGCAAGAATCCAGAGGAATGGAGAGTCTGGAGGAGTTGTAAGGCTGGAGGTTACAGAAATAGGGAGAAGTAAGGCCAGAGATTTAAACACGAGAATGAGAATGTTAAATTTAAGGCATTGGACGGCCAGGAGCCAATGTAGGTCAGGGAGGTCTGAGATGATGGATGAGTGGGACTTGCTGTGAAATAGGATAATGGAAGCAGAGTTTTGGATGAGCTGGTTCATGCAGGGTGGAGGATGAGATGCTGACCAAGAGAGTATTGGAATAGTCAAGTGTCTAGGTGACAATGTCAAGCATGATGGTTTAGGAGGCAGATGGGCTGAGGTAGGAGCAGAGGCAGATGACATTACACAAGTGGTCTTTGTTATGGACAGGATATGAGGCCAGATCCTCAGCTTGAGGGCCGAACGGGGCACTGGGATTGCAAACAGTCTCGTTCAGCCTAAGGTAGTGGTCAAGGAGGGTGGTGGAGTCATTGGCAAGAGCATGGAGTTTATGGCGGGGGCTGAAAATACTATTTTTGGTCTTCCCATTGTTTAGCTGGAGGAAATTGCTGCTCTTCCAAGACTGAATGTTGCACAAAGATTGTGAGAGCACAGAGGCAGTTGAGAGAGGCGCTGGAGAGCTAGAGCTGAATGTCATCAGTGTGTATGTGAGAGCTGATCCCATGCTTGCGGATGATGTCACCAAGGGAAAGCATGTAAATGGGGAAGAGAAGGGTCCAAGAATAGATCCTTGGGGATCTCAAGGTGACTGCAACAATAACAACTTATATTTATATTGCGCCTTTAACGTAGTAAAACATCCTAAGGCACTTCACAGGAGCCTTATAAGACAAAGATTTGACACCAAGCCACACAAGGAGATATTAGAGCAGATAACCAAAAATTTGGTCAAAGAGGTAGGTTTTAAGGAGCATCTTAAAGGCAGAAAGAGAGCAGTGGAGAGGCGGAGAGGTTTAGGGAGAGAATTTGAGAGCTTAGGAACCAGGCAGCTGAAGGCACAGCCACAAATGGTGGAGCGATTAAAATCGGGGAGGCTCAAGAGGCCAGAATTAGACGAGCGCAGAACTCTCTGAGGCTTCTGAGGCTGGAGGAGGTTGCAGAGACAGGGAGGGGCGAGGCCATGGAGGGTTTTGAAAACAAGGATGAGGTCGAGGCTTTGCTTAATCGGGAGCCATTGTAGGTCAGTGAGCACAAGGGTGATGGGTGAACGGGACTTGGTGTGAGTTAGGACACGGGCAGCCGAGTTTTGGATGACCTCAAGTTTACGGAGGACAGAACATGGGAGGCCAGCCAGGAATGGGCTGGAATAGTCAACCAGAGGTAACAATGGATGAGGGTTTCAACAGCACATGAGCTGAGGCAAAGGCGGAGTCGGGTGATGTTCTGGAGGTGGAAATAGGCGGTCTTAGCAATGGCGCATATATGTGGTTGGAAGCTCATCTCTGGGTCAAATATGACACCGAGGTTGCTAACAGTCTGGTTCAGGCTCAGAGAGTTGCCCAGTGAGAGGGGTGGAGTCAGTGGCGAGGGAACAGAGTTTGTGGCGGGGACCAAAGAACAATGGCTTTGGTCTTCCCAGTATTTAGTACTGGATATCGGATATGCAGTTTGACAATTTAGAGACCATGGAGGGATCAAGCGAAGTGGTGGTGAGGTAGAGCTGGGTGTCATCAGCGTACATGTGGAAACGGATGCTGTGTTTCCGGATGATGTTGCCCAGCGGCAACATGTAGATGAGCAATATGAGGGGGCCAAGGATGGATCCTTGGGGGACACTGGAGGTAACGATGCGGGGGCGGAAAGAGAAACCATTGCAGGTGATTCTTTGGCTACAATCAGATAGGTATGTAACCAAGCAAAGGTCGCCCCACTATGCCAGATATCATAGGAGAGGCATTGGAGGAGATAATTCTTACTAAGTTAGTTGATAATTGGATCAATCGTGTCAAAGGCTGGAAAGGGGCCGTGGAGGACAAGAAGGGATAATGCAATACGGTTATAGTCAAAGAAAATGTTGTTTGTAATATTTGGTTAGGGCCATTTTGTGCTAGTGCAAGGGTGGAAACTGATTAGAGGGCTTTGCTGTGTAAGTAACTGACAAACTGAGCCAGGAGTAATGTAACTTAAACTGTGTGCTTTATACAACAAATTAAAATGGAGACCCCAAACCAGCGTGAGTACAGCAACTGTGAATAGCAAATAGAATAGGAACACAACAGGCTTCAAACAGGACTTTTCAGGAGAGATGGCCATGCATCTGGGAGGAGACAAAATATTCAGGGCTTTGGAGAGGAAAAAGAGATTGGAGATGTTTGCAAGAGTGTTTGTTTTTTAAGCAGCGAGGCACCGACAGCAGTTTTGAAAAGGAAGGGGACAGTACTTGAGGAGAGGGAACCATTTACAATGTCAGCTCACATGGGGTCCAGGAAGGGACGCTGGATGATCAGGAGTTCAGCGGGAATGGGTCTGAGAGAACAGGAAGGAGATATCATAGATGAGATGAGCTCGGGGGAGAACACTGAGGGAGATGAGAGAGAAACTAGAAAAGGATGGGGGTTGAGGGCTCGTGTTAGGGGAGAGATTTGGATTTGTGGGTAAAGGGAAGGGGTGGATATAGCAGAGGCAGCTGACTGGATGCTCTCTATCTTGATGATGATGATGATGTAGAAATCCATGAGCTCATTACAGTTGTTGTGAGTGTGGAGAGGGCAGGGGAGAGAGGTTTAGGGAGGTGTAGATAAATTACATTTAAAAACACACAGGAAAAATTAATATTTCTGCCTGAAGTTCAAATCTGCAAGCTTCATTTATACAAAATACAGCCGATGGTGGAAGTGTGAAATAAAAACAGAAAATGCTGGAAATACTCAGCAGGTCAGGCAGCATCTGTGGAGAGAGAAACCGAGTTAACGGTTCAGGCCGATGACCCTTTGTCAGAACTGGAAACGGTTAGAGATGTAACAAAGAGGAGCAGCACCTCAGCTTTCCATTTGACACTTTACAGCATTCCGGACTCAATACTAAGTTCAACAATTTCACATCACAACCTCTGCCCCCATTTGTTCCGACAGCATCTGTCGACAATGATCCTGATATTCCCATTTACACCTGCTCGAGTCCCATCTTTTGTTTCTTTACTTGTCCCATTACCATCTCCTTTTGCCTCGCACCCTCATCCCTTTTGTCTTTTAATCTCTCCTGCCTTCTGCACTATCACAGACTGTTCCTTTTGTTCTTTCCTCCCCTCCACCCTTTCCCTGCCCCTACACTTGCCTAGTACCAGTGACATCTCTAACTTTTTCCTGTTCTGACGAAAGGTCGTTGACCTGAAACATTAACTCTCTTTCTCTCGCCACACAGATACTGCCCGACCTGTTGACTATTTCCAGCATTTTCTGTTTTTATGACAAGCTTCATTGATTAGCAGCTTCAAGGGCTGCAAAGCTGACAAAATACACGTGGATAAAGAGATTACGTGAATGTCACAGTCTCTAAACTGAATACAAACAGGCATTTTAAATGATTAAAACTAAATTAAATCATTAATGTGATTATATTCTGGGAACTACTCATCTATTCTCAGATTGTGGGATGAAACTCGATTCCTTTGTTACCCAAGATTTGCTGTGTACAATATTTGTGTTGAACACTTAATTTTGAGAGTTGGGAGCAGCCCAATTCAAGCAGGAGTGCAGCCAAATTTGCGCACAGCAAGCTCCCACAAACAACAATAAGATCATAACCAACTAATATATTTTACTGATGTTGGTTGAGGGATATGTATTGGTGAAGACATCAGGAAGAACTCCCCTGCTCTTCTTCGAAATAGTCCAGCCGAGAAGGCAGACGGGACCTCGGTTTAACGTCTTATCTGGAAGACGGCACCTCCGACAGTGCAGCGCTCCCTCGGCACTGCACGAGAGTGTCAGCCTAGATTAAGCGCTCATCCCTGGAGTGAGGCTTGAACTTCTGACTCAGAGGTGAGAATGCTATTATTGAACCAAGGCCGACATCTTAAAGAGTTGGTATTAGGAAATGTGATCATGAAGCTGTCAGACTGTCATAAAAATCCAACTCTTCACGAATGTCCTTTAGGGGAGGAAACCGGTTGTCTCTGCCTGGTCTGGCTTGTATGGGACTCTAGTTCCACACCAACATGGTGGGCTGTTAATTTCCCTTTGAAGTGGCCTAGCAAGCCACTCAGTTGTATCAAACCGCTACAATTAAAGAAGGCGGCCTACTACCAACTTCTCAGAGTAACTTGGAATGGGCAATAAATGCCAGCCTTGCCAGCAGCACCCCCATCCCAAGAATGACTTTTTAAAGAAAAACTTCCCCAATGCAGGAACTCCAAGACCGATGGTAGAGCTTCCATTTCTGCCTCGGATGAAATCAGTTAACTCAAGCACAGGCTGGGGATCACACTTGGGTCTTTCAAGATTGGTACACGACCACACCAAACTATGGTCTGTATTTACACCGTGTGTCATTGTGGAGCAATGCAAGGTTATTATTTTATTGAGCTTAATTTACTCTGTGTGCTATTTTTAGCACACTGGTTAATGCGTTTGTGTTAAATTCTTGTCTAAGCTATTTTAAGAGGAGAATAGCACATTTAAAATAAACTGCTACATGACTGCAGTAAAATAGTGCATTAACCAATGTGCTAAAATCCCATCACACGGAGGAACTGCACTCCCAAGAGGGAAGGTTTTCACTATCCAGCACGTATAGGGAAATCATAAATGCATTCGTTATTCACATGTATAATTCACTATTGTAAGTCGTGAACAGCGAAGCCCTTCCCTCAAAGTGTGTACCGTGGAAATTATACTGAATGATGGTCCTGTAAACTCTACGCCATTTTGTTCTCTATATCGTTTCTATTTTTCAGACTGGGTTTCTATGTAGCTATCTAAAAGAGTTTGGACATGACCTTTTCTATTATTAGAAAAACCAGTGTTCTTGGCAGATAAAAGTTTACCTGATTAAAGGAACAATGAGAGTGGGTGATAAATGACAAGAAGGAAGACATTGCTTTTCACCTTACAAGTGAGTCACTCCACTAGATTCCTATAACGAGCAGTGCTTTGAGGATTATTTTGCCTGGGAGGAGGGGGCTCTTCATATCGGCACACGGAGGTCTCTGGGGTAGCATAAACCATCCATTTACACTGCTATTGCTCGCCAATGGAAGAGTATAAATCATTGGTTGGATTTAACCCCAAAATGCACCGAGGTTGTCAAATGTACAAGTCTTTTTTTTTAAATGGATCGAAAGATATCTTTGAACTCCACTGCTCATGAGAAGGGTTTCTCAACAGAGATCCCTGCTCGAGAGAGATGTCAGAATAGTTCTCCACTGCAGGTTACACAATTGTTTGGGGGAAAAAAAGACAAAAGAGTTTTTTTTTAACTTGACCTTTCTCTACTCTTGTCAGAAGTGACAAAGAAAACAGTGTTCAGTGTTTAAAGCAGCAAAAAGCAGGGTTGCTAAACCTGGAACAGGTTTAATAGATTGCAAATGAACATAAAAATATTACTAAGCAGTTGATATCTGTCTCTTGGCGAATCATAAGGACATTGATCAGTATCTCCTGACTCCTGTGCACTACTGCATGAGCAAGAAATGTTAGAATTCAGAAAAAAGGAAACTAAAAATATTTCTGATAAAGACATAATTGTAAAATATTGATCATCGTGTATAGAAGCATTATGTTATTTGATTGCTTCAACTATCTACATGAGTTTTTCGGAGCTGCAAAGGATTTTGATACATTTCCCTGTTTTTGATACATTGTAGCTTCCTAGCTGGCATTGCACAGACTGTGGGTTGGTTTTAAAAAAAACGAAAGCAATCCACAAGGGTGCTCAGTGACAGATAGAAGATGATCTGTCAGCGAGCACATCGCAAGATGCCACATGAATCGGTGATCACAGGACAATGAGCGGATGTGGAGGGCGGCACACTGCTACAGTCTGATTCAATCAGGATTAGCTCTTCCCTTTCTAATGAATATAATTGCTAATCAAACGTAAATTAATTGGCAGGTTCCTATAATTGATACTGTTTAAATGCTAAAAAAACTTGCATTTATATAGCGCCTTTCGTGACCACCGGACGTCTCAAAGTGCTTTACAGCTAATGAAGTACTTTTGGAGTGTAGTCACTGTTTTAATGTGGGAAACATGGCAGCCAACTTGCGCACAGTAAGCTCCCACAAACAGCAATGTGATAATGATCAGATAATCTGTTGATTGAGGGATAAATATTGGCCAGGGCCCTGGGGATAACTCCCCTGCTCTTCTTCAAAATAATGCAATGGGATCTTTTACGTCCACCTGAGCAGGCAGACAGGGCCTTGGCTTAACATCTCATCCGAAAGGCGGCACCTCCAACAGACCAGTGCTCCCTCAGCACTGCACTGGAGTGTCAGCCTAGATTTATATGCTCAAGTACCTGGACCCACAACCTTCATACCCCAGAGGTGAATGTGCGATCCACTGAGCCACAGCTGACACTACCCCTCAGATGCTATATGAAATATAGTTGATTTTGCTTACATAGAAACAGTGCCCACACAGCAAAAAGTAATGAATTGGCAATGAGGAGCTTTGTGATTGCCTGAAATCATGCAAAGTACTATATAAATGCAAGTTCTTTCTATCTATTAAGAAACTTTTAGAATTTGGCTAGTTTCACATATGTTAATGTTAATTTCTTCCATTTTCTTTTCTTGTTATGTATAGTGGTGCAAGATTGTACCAGCCTACATTTCAATATTTTTTTTTATTAGTTCTCTCAGGACTTTTAATGCATTTTGGTGGGAGGTGACAACATGATTAGCTCTATTTGCTTTATTTCATTCTAACAACGTTGCCTTATTTCATGCCAAAAGGTTAAAGTAGATCTGCTGACAGTGTTGTTTTCAGGCTAAAGCACCATGATGTATACGGTGACCCAGAGGCATGCAATAGAATAATAAATAAGGACTGGAATGAGACATCCTTTTCCTCCTCACTGAATCATTGCTGTGTTAGGCAATCAAATGTTCGCTTCTATATGAGGTGGTGAATGAAAGCAGCGTGTCGTACTCCTGGTGCTGCTGGCCTGCTGCCCCTGCACTACACCTGGATCAGAAGGACAAGCATTTAGAATGATTTGCAATTGGGCTGCCTGGAACTCAGATGCTTAAACGTCCATGTTGTGGTGAGGCAGTTGTGGGAACATCATTCTTAGACTTCCCATGACAATGGGCAGGTTACTGTTCCCCATTCTTCCAGGAAAGCATCGAAGGAGATGGAAGTTGGAGATACAACTGAACACCTCAAACGCACTGGGGGCAATTGTAACCCAACCCGTTCGTCGGGAAACTGATGGGATTGGGTGCAGTGCTGGTTTTATCCCCTGCCTGATTCTACTCTGTTGTTGTTTCATTTGACGGGAGAAGCTTATAATGGGATGTCTAGTTTGGCTGTCCATTCGATGGGCTCCTGGGGTGCCGAGTGGTTAAATGAAGTGCCTCCCGCAGCAGATTTAGTGGGCAGGTTAATGTGATGTGTTCCATGGTCTGGGACTCATGGCCACAGTCGCACTTCGGGTCATCCCTCGTCTTGCACTTGTGGAGCAGGAGGCTGCATCGTCTGTGCTCTGTGCAGATTCAGTTGAGTGCTGTCTTCGATGAAGCCAGGGACCTCTGCTGTTGGGGCAGAGAGGAGAATTGGTTCTTTATGTTACATGTGATCCACAATTCCATCCATTTGGATAGTCCATTGAAGTTAAGGGAGAGCAATATCGGGCAGGGTGTAAAACTGGCGTTCTACCTGATCCTGTGGGTTTCCTGCCCGGCAAAGTAGATTAAAATTATTCCCATAGGACCTAGAATGCCATGGCGTGTTCCCCTGGGAGGACAGACGCACCAACGTTAGCGCCCTCGACCAGGCCAACATCCCCAGCATTGAAGCACTGACCACACTTGATCAGCTCCGCTGGGCAGGCCACATTGTTCGCATGCCAGACACGAGTCTCCCAAAGCAAGCGCTCTACTCGGAACTCCTTCACGGCAAACTGTAAGGGATGGTTTTCAGGGGGTCAGCTTTCCCTTCTGATTTTATATGAGTGGTTCCGAATCGCTCCCACACCCTTGGTTCTAGACACTGGAATTATGAAGGGATTGTGACAGACTTGGACAGACAATCGGTTTCAAGGTAGGAAGCAGATATGGCTTTATTGTGTTTAAAAAGAAGTAAAAGGCACACCTTTAATAACACACACAGACCAATACACACTGAAGGGTATAACACATTGAATAAATTGTCAAAGTACAGCCTGTGGGGAAAAGAATACAGCTTAAACTCTAAATGGGGTAAAGAGGAGAATGCAGATACATTTACACAAGTTATCCCAGCCTCCCCCCTCCCAATTCCCCTAACTAACTAAGTTATAGCTCTGGGGGTTCAGGGGCTATGCTCACCAATCCCTTTTGACAGTTGCCGGTGAATCGTGTTTTCGGGGTTTGCTGCACTTGGCCTTCTAGGCGAGCCGTACCCCGGATGGAGGAGAGGACTTCGGACTGCGTAGTCTTCGGTTGGGGTGCGTCCGTTGATGCGGTAAGTTGCGTTTCGGATGTATGGGATAAGTACCCACTTTCTTTGGTTTTAGTTAGTCCCTTTAGGTAATTTCTCACGCGTTGGCCATTCAGAAGTAGATTGTAGAGTGGAAATAAATGTCGATTCTTCGGTTTTTGCTGAGTTGATTTTGGGTGGTCGTTTCGCTGGTTGTGGTGGCCCGGGTTTGTCAATTTGGTTGCTGACAATCTTCCATTTCATGGGCCTCGTGCTCAGTCGGTCCTTGACGATTTCTTGTAAGTTCCTTCACGACTTCATTTCTTCACTCCGGCTGCTTGTGTCTGTCTGTGTTCCTTTCGCGTCTGTGTTCTGTTCGAGTTTGTGTTCTGCTACTCCTGTGTTCTGCTAGCTTTGTGTTCTGCTTCTCTCCTGTGTTCTGCTAGTTTCTGTGTTCTGCTAGTCTTTCCTTGTAAAACTGGGGGATAGATATATCCCCCAATAAAAGCTCCATTATCTCCCATCAAATCTCTTGGGCTCTGTTTAAACTGTTCTGTCCATTGATTTTCAAATGTTTCCTTTGTCAGCAGTAACTCGATTAGGGTGTGAGAATGTGCTATCACTGGTTTTGCATTGTTTTAGGATTGTCCAGTTTCTTGACCATGATTTCCATTGTGCTTGATTGGGTAATTCGATTATCTCTTAGAGGGTGAATAGCCTGGGGTCCTTAATGCATGAATTTGGCCCCACCTCCTGTATTTGGTAACTCTTTTTCGCAGCCAAAATGTTGTAGAATCTTAAAATTGATATGCTCCTTCCCATAGATGTTTAGGGGATCTCAAGCTTCTGTAATTTAGATCCATTTTGAATTCCCTTTCCTATGAGTTCAAACACTGGGGGGGGGGGGGGCGGTCTCCATGAATGCATCCCCTTTTATCCCCCGCAGGCTTTGCCTGCCCCTTTAAACTCATTTTAAAAGCCCAGAAAGGGATTCTTCACCTCTGCAGGGGAAAGGTACCTGGAATCTTTGCGAGATATTGATAAATTCTACAAACGAGCCAAAGGTGGGCAGAGGAAATGTTACAAGGACATCCTCAAAGTCTCCCTGATAAAGTGCAATATCCCCACTGGCACCTGGGAGTCCCTGGCCAAAGACCGCCCTAAGTGGAGGAAATACATCTGGGAGGGCGCTGAGCACCTCGAGTCTAGTTGCCGAGAACATGCAGAAATCAAGCGCAGGCAGCGGAAAGAGCGTGCGGCAAACCTGTCCCACCCACCCCTTCCCTCAATGACTATCTGTCCCACCTGTGACAGGGACTGTGGTTCTCGCATTGGACTGTTCAGCCACCTAAGGACTCATGTTAAGAGTGGAAGCAAGTCTTCCTCGACTCCGAGGGACTGCCTATGATGATGATGATAAAATTAGAGCTAGACCATTCAGGAGCAAAATTAGGAGCAAAATCAGGAAGCACTTTTTCTCCCAAAGGGTAGAAGAATTCTGGAATGCTCCCCCCCCCGCCTCCCCCCCACCCCCGCTCCCAAAAAAGGCTGTGATAAATTGGAGCTATCAAGACAATGGATAGACTTTTTGTTAGGTAAGGGTATCAAGGGATATGGAACAAAGGCGGGTAAATGGAGTTAAGGTGCAGATCAGCCATCATCTAACTGAATGGCGGAGCAGGCCCGAGGGGCTGAATGGCCACTCCTGCTCTTATGTTCCTGTGTAGAAATTAGAATGGATCCATACAAACCATTAAAGTAGATTGTATTTTTCCCCCAAATTGTGCACCCTTCTCTCTTGAAGACAATGACATGCTGGCTACAATTCCACGGATTCCGGCTGTCATTTGTTAACCTCACCTAGTGATCATACCTAATATAGAACTCTCACTCTCCCAACCTAGGGCGATGCTTCTATGCCGGGAAATTTTAATTTGACTAAGCGGCTGGGTGCTTGTGATTGCCTGCCATTTTCCACTGTGAGCAATGCTTCCTGCTGGAAGTGTAGACTCAACTCTCAAACATGAACCTAAATGATAATTAACGATAGACTATTTGAATGGGGTAGGGGAAGGCATTACAGTGTGGCCCAATTCTGCTGTTACCTCATGTTTTATCCTGTCTCATCTGATACAGCCACATTTTTTCAGCAGTGGTCCCTGCATATTTATAAAGAGTAGGAACTCTGGTTGAGTTCCACTCCTCCTCCCGACTCCTGCCCAGCAAAGTAGATTAAAATTATCCCCATGGGACCTAGAATACCATGGGGTGTTCCCCTGGGAGGACAGACGCACCAACATTAGCGCCCTCGACCAGGCCAACATCCCCAACATTGAAGCACTGACCACACTTGATCAGCTCCGCTGGGCAGGCCACATTGTTCGCATGCCAGCCACGAGACTCCCAAAGCAAGCGCTCGACTCGGAACTCCTTCACGGCAAACGAGCCAAAGGTGGGCAGCGGAAATGTTAGAAGGACACCCACGAAGGTCACCACTACTGCTGCCTGGGAAATTGAACTTGGGACCTTGCTGGTCTGTATGGGGCTCAGTGCTAGTGCCAGCTGTGGCTCAGTAGTAGCACTCTTGCCTCCGAGTTAGGAGGTTGTGGGTTCAAGTCCCACTCCAGAGACTTGAGCACAAAATCTAGGTTAACATGCCAGTGGAGTGCTGCACTGTCGGAGGAGTTATCCTTTGGCAGAGATGTTAAATTGAGGCCCTGTCTGCTCTCTCAGGTAGATGTAAAAGATCCTATGGTGCTATTTTGAAGAAGAGCATGGGAGTTATCCTGGCCAATGTTTATCCCTCAATCAACATGACTAAAACAGACTATCTGGTCATTATCACATAGCTGTTTGTGGGAGCTTGCTGTGCATAATTTTACTGCTGAATTTCCTACATCATCATCATAGGCGGTCCCTCGTGTCGAGGATGACCCGCATCCACGCCAAATGTTTCAATGAAGGACCTAATATTCCGGATCCCGAACTACATATTGAAGGGTGGAAGATGCCTGTGTGTGGATTTTTTTAACGTGTGGTTCCCATTGCACACCAGCCACCACACGGGCTTGACAGAGCTAGGTCTTGGTCCAGTGGCAAGAATTAACCAAGACGATTGGAGACCAGCTCTGCTGCACTGACCTAGTGCGCGCACATATCGCAGTGTGGGCTGGCCTGTGCTGCCCCTGGGCCCTCGCCTCTCCGGGGCCCCGATCTCGTTGCTCCACGATCACTCGCCTCTCCTTCTCCCTGACCTCGCCGCTCCTGCTGTACCTTCCCACGCTCCAATCAGCGACCTGGACCTTGGTGACGTCCAATCCAGTCACCCTCTTCACAGCCGTCACTCTCCAGCACGCGGTGTACCTTGAAGTGGTATGCTTCTTTGAAGGCCCCGACCTGTGAAGGTCCTTGCAGGTCGGGGCCACTGCGCCCCTGCGTTTCCTACATTGCAACAGTGAGTACACTTCAAAAAAAGTAAGTAATTATTTGTAAAGCGCTTGGGGGAGTCCTGATATCGTGAAAGGCGCTATATAAATGCAAGTCTTTTCAGGTTGGGCACTTACCCCATGAACTATTGTGCTTTGTTGTTATGGAAGAATCATAAGAACATAAGAACATAAGAATTAGGAACAGGAGTAGGCCATCTAGCCCCTCGAGCCTGCCCCGCCATTCAACAAGATCATGGCTGATCTGGTCGTGGACTCAGCTCCACTTACCCGCCCTCTCCCCGTAACCCTTAATTCCCTTATTGGTTAAAAATCTATCTATCTTTGACTTGAAAACATTCAATGAGCTAGCCTCAACTGCTTCCTTGGGCAGAGAATTCCACAGATTCACAACCCTCTGGGAGAAGACATTTTTTCTCAACTTGGTTTTAAATTGGCTCCTCCGTATTTTGAGGCTGTGCCCCCTAGTTCTAGTCTCCCCCACCAATGGAAACAACCTCTCTGCCTCTATCTTGTCTATCCCTTTCATGATTTTAAATGTTTCTATAAGATCACCCCTCATCCTTCTGAACTCCAAGGAGTAAAGACCCAGTCTACTCAATCTATCATCATAAGGTAACCCCCTCATTTCTGGAATCAGCCTAGTGTACCCCTTCCAAAGCTAGCATATCCTTCCTTAAGTAAGGTGACCAAAACTGCACGCAGTACTCTAGGTGTGGCCTTACCAATACCTTATACAGTTGCAGCAAGACCTCCCTGCTTTTGTACTCCATCCCTTTCGCAATGAAGGCCAATATTCCATTTGCCTTCCTGATTACCTGCTGCACCTGCAAACTAACCTTTTGGGATTCATGCACAAGGACCCCCAGGTCCCTTTGCACCACAGCATGTTGTAATTTCTCCCCATTCAAATAATATTCCCTTTTACTGTTTTTTTTCCCAAGGTGGATGACCTCACACTTTCCGACATTGTATTCCATCTGCCAAACCTTAGCCCATTCGCTTAACCTATCCAAATCTCCTTGCAGCCTCTCTGAGTCCTCTACACAACCCGCTTTCCCACTAATCTTTGTGTCATCTGCAAATTTTGTTGCACTACACTCTGTCCCCTCTTCTAGGTCATCTATGTATATTGTAAACAGTTGTGGTCCCAGCACTGATCCCTGTGGCACACCACTAACCACTGATTTCCAACCGGAAAAAGACCCATTTATCCCGACTCTCTGCTTTCTGTTCGCCAGCCAATTCTCTATCCATGCTAATACATTTCCTCTGACTCCGCGTACCTTTATCTTCTGTAGTAACCTTTTGTGTGGCACCTTATCGAATGCCTTTTGAAAATCTAAATACACCACATCCATCGGTATACCTCTATCCACCATGCTCGTTATATCCTCAAAGAATTCCAGTAAGTTAGTTAAACATGATTTCCCTTTCATGAATCCATGCTGCATCTGCTTGATTGCACTATTCCTATCCAGATGTCCCGCTATTTCTTCCTTAATGATAGTTTCAAGCTTTTTCCCCACTACAGATGTTAAACTAACCGGCCTATAGTTACCTGCCTTTTGCCTGCCTCCTTTTTTAAACAGAGGCGTTACATTAGCTGGTTTCCAATCCGCTGGTACCTCCCCAGAGTCCAGAGAATTTTGGTAGATTATAACGAATGCATCTGCTATAACTTCAGCCATCTCTTTTAATACCCTGGAATGCATTTCATCAGGACCAGGGGACTTGTCTACCTTGAGTCCCATTAGCCTGTCCAGCACTACCCCCCTAGTGATAGTGATTGTCTCAAGGTCCTCCCTTCCCACATTCCTGTGGCCTGCAAATTTTGGCATTGTTTTTGTGTCTTCCACTGTGAAGACGGAAGCAAAATAATTGTTTAAGGTCTCAGCCATTTCCACATTTCCCATTATTAAATCTCCCTTCTCATCTTCTAAGGGACCAACATTTACTTTAGTCACTCTCTTCCGTTTTATATATCTGTAAAAGCTTGGAGTCTATGCTTCAAAGATTTGCCCTGTAGCGGCTGGAACATTTTTCCAACAGCAAAAAGCCTCCCATTAATGGGTGAACTGGCCATGGCAGGTTGAGTTCCTGCTTCAGAGAATAAGCCCGCAAGAGACTTCCATAAATGGCACTTCACAAAATTAGCATGAACAGCTATAATAAAATAAAGAGGTATCTTCCTCCATATTTAACTAATTTTAACTTCCTATTTAGTATGATTCACCTCAATAAAATATCCACTGTCTCTTCCAACCTCCAAAGTACAGGATTGAGGAGAAATAGCTTAAATATAGACAGATGATCAAGAAGTTCCGTGGGCACTTCCTTTGTTAAAGAAAAAGAAAAAAGAAAGACTTGCATTTCTATAGCGTCTTTCATGACCACTGGACATCCCAAAGCGCTTTACAGCCAATGAAGTACTTTTGGAAGTGTAGTCACTGTTGTAATGTAGGAAATGCGGCAGCCAAATTGCACAAAGCAAGCTCCCACTAACAGCAATGTGATAATGACCAGATAAGGGGCTGAAATGTCCCCCCTCTTTAAGGCCCATTACTGCCTGGAACCTCGGGAGAGGCCGCACCGATCGGGGCAGAAGGATGGGCCGACCCAACTGAAATTGGACCCGGGCCGGGAGCAGCGGGAATGGGTTACTGCGCCACACGTGCTGCCGCCCATCGGGCACCCGGCGACCCCGTTCCGACTGGCAGTGATCCCCTTACCGCCCCGTGAGGGAAATTGCCCCTCAGGAGTGGCGCTGCTGGCGGTCGGTGTCACTGACAGCTTCCCCCATTCGGGAATTGTGTGTGGCTGGGTGGTGCGGCCACCATCTTATTTACATTGTCGGCCGACTGCGAGGCCAATCCAACAATGGTGGCCGTGGGTTTGGCTGGTCGGCACCCCCTCTTGGGTACCAGGCCACTGGTCCGGCCGAAACCCTCCCTGGTGGGCCAAATTAATCGCAGTGCAGAGTTCGCAGCGGCCCTCCCCTTTAACTGAAGGGGAGGGATGTTGTGATGTGTCAACGACATGGCGCTAATGCTCAGACGATGGCTGCCCTGCTCTAAGGGCACTTCTACCCCTCAACGCCGCCCAAAAGCTGAAAATTTAAAAAAAGCTAAAAAATCGCTCGATTCTACCCCCCCCCCCCCCCCCAATCCTCCCCACCATCATCTTCAAGATCAGTGAGTGCGCCACTTTTTGGTTGGGGAGGCAATTTCGGCCCCAAGTGTTTTAGATGTTGATTGAGGGATAAAAATTGGCCAGGACACTGGGGAAAACTGCGCTGCTCTTCTTCGAAATAGTGCCATGGAATCTTTTGCTTCCACCTGAGAGAGCAGATGGGGCCTTGGTTTAATGTCTCATCCGATAGACGCCACCTCCGACAGTGCAGCACTCCCTCAGCACTGCACTGGAGTGTAAACCTAGATTTTCTGTGCTCAAGTTTCTGGAGTGGGACTTGAACCCACAACCACTGACTCAGAGGCAAGGGTGCTATAAAAATGCAAGTTGTTATTGTTGCCCTGTGGAATATGCTTGTATTTGGGACGATGGAAACAGGATCTGTGGAAAGCAACCAGTCGGGGCTGAATTGTGGCAATACAAGGCTCAATATTCTTTATTCACTCTGGGTTATTTATGGAGTTCTTTTCCTTCGGAGATTAAATAGATGGAGTAAATTGTACATGGCTTGTACAAGGAGCAGGCTTGATGGAGCAAATTATCTTCTCTCATTCCTTGCTTTCTTATGATCTACTGAATGAAGTTGTTAGCGTTAGTGTTTTCTCAGAAGAATCACTCAACACTCAGAGTCGGTTCCAATGCTGATGCGGCCTTTATTACGCTTAGCGGGGAGGAAATCACAAGACTGAGTCCAGGCTTCTCTCCACAGAACAAAGGGTTACATTCACTTTTATATGTTTCACAACAGTTACAAACAGTTTACTACAGTTACACAGTCCATCACGGCTGGACACAAGCCAATCACAACGATTATAGATTACATATAGGTTCTTTTAACCCAATAGAATTCCCCTTATGTCTCAGGAACCATGTGTTCGTCTCTTGTCAGCTTGGGCTGATTGATATAGGTTCTCTCACTAGTTCTTTCTTCTTGGAGAAATAATTAGTTTATAACCTTGTTTACAGGAGATGGGTTCTCTTATCTCTTTCTTCCTGGGGAATTAATTGGTTTATGGCCTTGAATACGGGAGATGGGTTCTCTCCTCATTATTCTTATCCTGCATCCAAGGCATTCCTATAGTGGGCCTCACAGGGTTATTGCTCGGTCATTGAACATTCAACAGTTCACAGCTTGACTACCTGATTTCCCATCATGCCTGGGCAGCCATTTTATGTGTGGCCACTTTAAACTTATATGCGTTTAGATATATCTAGCAGGTGCCTAATGCCTAGTATTCTGGTATATTCTAAAGGTGCCTATCTCCTACAACAACTCCCCCTTTCAGTAAAGGGACTAGTCCTAGTCCCCTTTTAACCGACCATTCGACCTTTATTAGATTTTGTGCACGGCCCGGTACTCCCTGCCTCAACGTGCTGGCCAGTTACGCGGTTTCAGGAGTCCCGGTTGCTTAAATCGAATTGACAAAGGCCAAATCCTCCTGCCCCCTTATAAACAGGCTTGTTTAGTATCCGGGGAACGGTGATTTGTCCGTCTTCGTTGTGCGTGGTGTCTGCATGCCTGGCAGGCCATTACGCCCCATGTTATTGCTAAGATCAATTGTATCCCGACCAGTATATGTGAAATTATTCGAATCCATGGGTGGATGTTCACATTTATTCCCCAGTCCCAGACCTTTCTCCACCAACTCTGACTTTGTAAGTCTACCTCGGTATCTTCTTCCAGTACTTTGATTTTAGTTTGCAGTTGGTGATATAGTTTTACGGATTGACCCACTCTGAACCTCAACTCTCATAATACTTCGGTTAGATGTGGGATAGGGACCTGCTCTGGCTCGTCATAATCCTGCAAATGATCGTGGAGCTGATCGGTTACCTCAATAACTTCGGACTTCCGGCGCCTAACCTGGGTGATATGCGCTTGCCCGATCGCGACAGGTCGTAGTGGTGTAAAGCAAAAGTTTGGCTGTGGTATAGGGCACTGCAGGTCATTATACTGGAATGAACGCTCAGTAGTAGAGACGCAGTATCTTCCCTTCCCTCCGTAGCCTGCCCTCGCGAAGTGCATGTGTGCGGGCACTATTTCTAGTACACACCCGTCGGTTCGGTTAAACCTGCACTCGTCTAGCTCCCCTCGGCCCACCAGGTGAGGGCATACTGTGATTTCCCCCTTTTACTTGCAATCTGCTAGGGAAATCCCGGTAAGTATGTTGTTTCGACGAACGGCAGAGGTGGTGGTCAGGTAGTAGCGTATGGAGACATTTTCCCGTATTATTCCGATATTCTCTCGTTGGTATAGGGGGAACGGCCCTGAGTCTGGCGTGGCTATAGGGATCATCAGGACTGTCCCTATCCCGGTAATCCTACCCATCTGGCAATCTGGAATTGCTGGGTATACTCTGGTCAGTCCCTTCAGAGTACAATTATCCAGTGTCCCCCTTTGGTTAGCCAACTGAGCTAAATGTGAACTGTCTATCCAATCGGGTACTTCCCCGCGTTGGATCTGGTCGAGATTGTGGCGGATCTGTCCCACCATCCACAGATCATAAGCGTGACAGAGTTGCCCCTGTCTTTGCTTTCCCTGTATCTTCCTGTTCTCTATCAATGAGGTGATTGATGGTTCTGGCGTGAGCTTCCAGGACTGAGATGCCATCCTGCTGGATTTTGGCACCCTCCTTTCCTAGGTTGGCTTGGTCTTCCTGGTTTTGCTCCACCCTCTCCAATAACCCCTTTATCACCCCTCTAAGCTGTTCCACCCTCTCATTTAATCTTGTATGTCTATCGAGTTCACTACGGAGGTCCCTGTATTGAAAACGGTAGCAACATCATTAACTATTTCCCTCTTCATCCTGGGGGCTAACCCCTGTCCCCGGAACCTACTGGCACCCATTGCATCGACAGCCTGCTGCATTACAACTTTACTTAATACATTGTACATCTTCCTTGACTGTTCGGTGCAGTATTCCGGCATCTGGATGCCTGAAATATTGATCAGAACAGGCACAATTTCATGTTTAACATTATCATACAACAGTTCCCCCTCGTTGTACATTACAATCCCATTCTCTGGTCCCTTCGTAGTTATGGGACAAGGCAGTTCCTCGGGCAATGTAGTGATTCTTATGGGGCGCGGTGTCGGAGGGGGTGAGAAACATACATACAATGATATTGCAGCCGCCCCCGCCTCCTCGTAATACCCACACAGCCCCATTCCCTTCTTGCGGATGATTGATTGCTGGGATTGTCCCGGAGGCGCGCAAATTATGCCGAAAGTACATTCATCAGGCCCTTTGACATCCCTCCGTTTAATGCATCTGCTCCTTATACCCGTGGAGCACTGTACACATACTCTTATTCTTATTAGGATTCTTATTAGGATTCACTTGTAACCATGCATTAAAATAAGTCCTGTCCTTGCTCCAGTCCTTGGCTGCTGGGATGCACATTCCGTCTGTTAAATTAAACAAGACTCCATAGTTCATGTAGTTGTTTATTTCCAGCGTGTTCTGCTGTCCGTCGGTGTTGCCCAGGGTCCGTGTATGTCGCAGGGCTATCCATATTACGAGTAGCGCCTTTCGTATTCCCATTCCGGTAAGTATTATCTGTAATTTTAAACAGACGGCCTGGTCGTCACCAGGGGTTAAGTTTTTTGCTCTACGAGTGTCCCTGTCACCCTGCAAAATCAGAAGCACAAGGTTATAATCGAACCATTTCGAGCTGAATCTGTAGGGCGTGCGCCCATGTCTTTACCCACTTAAATATTACCCAAACTCCTATTATGACCAAGGCCAAAGCTATTCCTCCAAACATCGCTGTCTGCTTTACCGTTAGGTTGGGTTTGTGGACTACACCTACCCACCGTGGGGTACATTGGCTCTATTGCCAGAGGTGATGGTGCTATGGCTGCGCACTGCACTATCCGTCTAGTCCCGTTATCTCTTCCAGCCTGTTTATCTTAGCTTTTAACTCTTCAATTTGTTTTATTGAGTATCTATTTCTTTATTGTATCAGGCAAGTATTATTACATAAGCTAGTTCTGTTTTTATTTTTGTTTCCTCTGTTAGGTGAGTCTTTTATTTCCTATTAAGAAATCCAAATTAATAATGTTCAGTGTAAAACGGCTGTCAATGGAAAGGGTTAACTCCTTTCCAGGTTTGTAAGAAGACCTGATGTCATTACGTGACTTCACGTAATCATCTGAAAAAAAGTCTTTGTGCCTTCAAAACTGGCTTCGAAATTAGGAATCCGTTAAAAACAGCATTAATCATTAGAGTAAACTCCAATGTTTTCTTAACTTCTAATTCAAGTACTTGCCAAAGAATTTTTTTTTAAATTGTTTTAAAACAAGACCACACATACAATAGCAATTTTGTTTACTGAAATTCAATTCTGTTTTTTTTTATTTCTCTCTTTCTCCTCGTTATCTTCAAAACCCTCCTGCTTGTTTAGACTGTTCGGGACTTTTTTTGATAAACACTGTCCATTTTGGAAATCTTTTCAAACTGCATTGAAACTTTTTCATAATTTAAAATTCGAATCCATGTAGAGTGTTTTTTACTTATTCCAATTTTTTTTCCCTTCTAATTAAACCAATATCTTTTTCACAGCAAACATCAACTAGTATTTAGTAAGTTATGTCTTTTTCCATTTAGTCCGTTACATTTTTTTTTTCTTTCTTCAAATTAGGTTTTGTATTTTACACGGAGGGTTCGTAACTCCATAAAGTTGTTAATTTAAAATCATTTGTTTACTTTCAAAGTGGCGTCTTTATCTTTTTCTTTTTCTCCATAACTGGAATGGAGTCCAGCTTTGAGAGTTTGAGGGCTGCCTTTCGTTATCTCAAAATGCTCCAGTTTCAAACTCGTTACTAAAGCTTGCTGTTTTTTAACATTTTTCAAAAGTCCCTTTTACACCTTCGCAGATAGCTCGCCACTCGCCCAGAAGTTTGACCTGATCAGATTTAATTTAATAATTTTTTTTTTTGAATCCACCTCAGTATTTTCTGTGCCTTCTCTGAATATCTCAAAATCCCAATTCAAACTTTGTAATTTCAATCTTTATTTAAAACTTTTTTTTTTTGCTAGAAGCTCTTTTTTTTTTTAAAGCATTCTTTATCTCATTCCGAGACTAAATTTATGTCTTTCAACCCAATCAATCATTGCATGTTTTCTTTCGGCAAGTAAGTGAGTGTGTCAAATAAATCTTTTGCTCAACAAACCTATCCTTTATTTGTTTATTTTCCTAGCTCCGTAACTTATCATCCGAATAAATCCACACCTGCGTTTCTAACTTAAATGTCTTAAAACTTCCCACATACAGGACAACATTACAAAGGGTTAAAAAAAGACTTTCACTCTGTTTCTAAAATAAACAGACACTTGCATTCCTCTTCCAACCAGGCTTTCGGAACATGAAAACATAAAAAAAATTCATTCTGCAGTCAAAAATCACACACACTTCTCACTCAACGATCAGACATTTACAACAGTCTCTCTTCTTGTTTTGGCCGGCTCTATTTTTGGATCCATGACCTTTCAGGGAATTCATAGTTTTATCTAAATAATTCCTCACATAACTAGTTCCTGAGGATTCCACCCTGCTTTAATCATTTTTTCAATTAGCTTCTTTTGTTTTTCCGCCAGGTGGCGGGTAAGCGACCCTTCTGGTCCCCACTCGAGTTTACTTGTTTTCATGGCCATTCCTGGGTAGGACTAGTACCGTTAGGAATCTACTCTCAGAGGTCCGCTTTCTTTCTAGCGCGACTTGTAGTAAACTGTCTCTTGGCTACTGTCAGGTCACAAGTTCTGCTGTTACACAAACTTATACAATTCTTAAAACGCGTTTAAGCAATTTCCCGCAGTGCTCTACGCCTCCTTAATGACTACCTACCACCGCTCGGCCCGTTGGTCCGACCCTGTTCACAGGTTTGGATTCCGTTAGCCGCTGTACACCGCTTGGTTCTACTCCGGGGTATTTCAAATTACACTACTGGGTCCAGAAGATGTCTCTCGGTATCACGATCCCACGGCCTAAGTGTGTTCCCTACGCCTACTTGGTTCCTGGCCGTCACGTGGGACAAAAGTCCTCTTAATTCAGGCTCAGGCTAGGCGTTTGAGATATTAGACCGTCTCCTCGTGTCGATCAACCAGCTTCCACCTTCCGCACCCTTTATACTTAAAAATCGTTTTTTTTTATACTCACCCGGGTTTTTCCAAGGGCGTCCAGCGACTCCGGGAAATCCCGTCGACTACGCCACTGTTAGCGTTAGTGTTTTCTCAGAAGAATCACTCAACACTCAGAGTCGGTTCCAATGCTGATGCGGCCTTTATTACGCTTAGCGGGGAGGAAATCACAAGACTGAGTCCAGGCTTCTCTCCACAGAACAAAGGGTTACATTCACTTTTATATGTTTCACAACAGTTACAAACAGTTTACTACAGTTACACAGCCCATCACGGCTGGACACAAGCCAATCACAACGATTATAGATTACATATAGGTTCTTTTAACCCAATAGAATTCCCCTTATGTCTCAGGAACCATGTGTTCGTCTCTTGTCAGCTTGGGCTGATTGATATAGGTTCTCTCACTAGTTCTTTCTTCTTGGAGAAATAATTAGTTTATAACCTTGTTTACAGGAGATGGGTTCTCTTATCTCTTTCTTCCTGGGGAATTAATTGGTTTATGGCCTTGAATACGGGAGATGGGTTCTCTCCTCATTATTCTTATCCTGCATCCAAGGCATTCCTATAGTGGGCCTCACAGGGTTATTGCTCGGTCATTGAACATTCAACAGTTCACAGCTTGACTACCTGATTTCCCATCGTGCCTGGGCAGCCATTTTATGTGTGGCCACTTTAAACTTATATGCATTTAGATATATCTAGCAGGTGCCTAATGCCTAGTATTCTGGTATATTCTAAAGGTGCCTACCTCCTACAACAAAGTTAATAATAAAAAAACTCTTGAGTTGTTCATTATTTTTCTCTGACTGAACCACTATTCATACGCCTCTGTTTTGGTTTTTCCCTTAGTCACAGCAGAAGTGCATCGTAGGCTTTGCCCTAGTTTGCTGTTTCGCCATCTCTGTTGCGCTCATATTTTCAGCTGTGGACATTCCCGGCAGCGGCAGTGACATCGAAGACATTACAGAGGACAACTGCAATAGGAACTGTCGGTAAGAATGAGTTTATTTGAAGCGTGTGTACGGATATAGTTCCCCTAATTTTCCTCCTCTTATCTCCTCTCCACTCTTGAATGCGCAGAATCGCATCACGGTACGGCTCCATACAGCAGGTATGCTTCCACACAATCTGGCAGTCCTCCTGTACATCATCCAAGTGGTATGCTTTTTGTTCATAGGAAGTATCACAGTAGAGCCCGGCCCTATCCCTGTGAGATCCACACACGGCACAGCCTCAATCAGGGGTCAGGGGTCAGAAGCAGGACACTTGCTCATTCCTCACCTTCCAGGCCCGTGCACGTTGCGATCAATTGTAGCCCTACTAATGCTGCCGCAATTAAGATTTGATAAGACAGCATGGGCTGGAGTTCAAACATGGAACTTCCCCGGCCAACTGGCTCAATACCACACTGGGCAGAAAAGTGCAGCCACGGAGCCAGCGGAGAAACAAAATATATTCATATTTACTAAATTAAATACACTGAAATGCTTGTTCCATCTTTTCTCCTCTGCCATCGAGCTCTTGTCAACTGGTCGAGACCTGTTTGACCAGCTGGGATGTGGCATTTTAGTACCACCTGCAATACTACTTTCGTATGATGGAAAAAGCTTATAAAGGGATGTCCCCTTTGGCTATCCATCCGATGGCCTCCTGAGATGCCGAGTGCAGAAATGAGGTGCCTCCCACGACATTTTTATGACGAATTGTTTCCTTGTGCTTGTTTATCTCTTTCTTGATTCTATTGATTTTTAAACTTGGTTATTGTTCTCATTTCCACATTCCCCACTGAACAACCTGCTTAAATACAATCTTTCTGCACAAACCAGACACGCTTGCTGCAGTGGTGCGAATAGAATAACATAGTTGCTTAAAATTATGAAAGAATGGGACATGGTTGATAGAAGCACATTGTTTCCAATAGTTGAGGGGTCAGAACAAGGGGCCATAGATACAAGGTTAGATATAAAAGATTTCGGGGGTGAAATTCGGCTGCGCCTCAGTTGGGGCAGTGTCCCGGGCGGAGCGGTAAATTTTGTGACGGCAAATGGTTTGCGTCTGCTGCCGCAACATTCATCAGCTGGGCCCAGAGTTTGGAGCAGAGCACTAAGGCAGGCGTGCCTCTTTTAGGGCGCTAGGTCGGCTGAGCAAGGCAAAATCCCGAGCTTAACAGCCGGCCTGGGCAGAGGGGAGGGGGAACCACCAAAAACATTCCCAATACATAACTCATGCTACAACAACATAAATTGTCCAAAAAAAACAATTAAAAAAAACAATCGCACTTACCTGAGGTCGGCATTACTAACCTGACTGGGACTGTTACAGCTAGGAATGCCTGCTTTCACAGGCGTTCCCACCAGGGGGCTCTACGGAGCGCTAAGGTTCGGGCGGCAGCCAAAAATCCAGCCGGTGTCGCAACCAGGGGCGTTGCACACCGGCTCGCCTCTCCCAGGCGGCACTGCTCCGCGCCCTATCGATACCGGCACCGAATGTCCTGGTGGGGCCCTGGAAGCTGGCTACCTGGGCGGCAGTGCTTTCCGCCCCCATTGCCACCCCTCCAGGGCACTAAGAGGGGCAGCAAACTACCGAAAATCCAGTCCTAATTTAGAACGGAGGGCAGGCGAAGTCTTTTGACACAGTGAGTTGAGAGGCTGTGGAATTCACTTCCAGGGTTAGTATTTGAGACTGCATCTATGTTGCCATTGAAGATGAGATTGTGTGGGTGATTTGTCCCCTTCCCCTCTATGTGCTGCCAGTTTCTAACCCCACCCCCGCCATTGTGTAACACAGTGGTTCACTTACTAACCCAGCTGAAACATAACATAGGAACAGGAGTAGTCCATTCAGCGCCTCGGGTCTGTTCCGCCATTTAATGAGAACAAGGTTGATCTGTATTTTAACTCCATCAACCTGCCTTGGCTCCATATCCTGTGATTCACTTGTCTAGCAAAAATCTATCCATCTCAGATTTAAAATTATTAATTGAGCCAGCATCGACTGCTTTTTGTGGCAGTGAGTTCCACACTTGCACCGCCCTTTGCTTGTAGCGTTTCCTACCTTCTCCCCTGAATGACCACGCTCTGATTTTAAGGTTATGTCCCCTTGCCCAAGACTTCCGCACCAGCAGAAAATGTTTCTCTCGAACTACCCTGTCAATACCTTTCAAAACCCTAAAAACTTCAATCGCATCACTCCTCAACATTCCAGCGAATACAAGCTTAGTTTATGTAATTTGGCAAGATCTGAGCAGTACTGTGAATGTCGTCCAAGTTGACATTTGAAGCATAGTACTTTATGTAACGTGTTATTGGGCTGCCTCAAAATCAATTGTAATCATTCATTTAAGGGGACTTGTTAATTTCAATGGGCCTCTGTAGGATTATTTTGGAAATACTCCATAAAGAAAAATGTCTGTGACAGAATCAAAGTATGAGAATACATAAGAACATAAGAAATAGGAGCAGGAGTAGGCCATTTGGCCCCTCGAGCCTGCTCTGCCATTTAATAAGATCATGGCTGATCTGATCAAGGACTCATAGAAACATAGAAAATAGGTGCAGGAGTAGGCCATTTGGCCCTTCTAGCCTGCACCGCCATTCAGTGAGTTCATGGCTGAACATGCAACTTCAGTACCCCATTCCTGCTTTCTCGCCAGACCCCTTGATCCCCCTAATCAGCTCCACTTCCCTGCCCGCTGCCCATAACCCTTTATTCCCGTATCGCTCAAAGATCTGTCTATCTCCGCCTTAAATATATTCAATGACCCAGCCTCCACAGCTCTCTGGGGCAGAGAATTCCACAGATTTACAACCCTCTGAGAGAAGAAATTCCTCCTCATCTCAGTTTTAAATGGGGCGGCCCCTTATTCTGAGACTATGGGCTAAACTTTCTTTTCATTTTCGGCGGGTTTGCGACGATTTTCTCGGCAGTACAGCTGCTTTTCCGCCCGGCGAAAGTTTCCCCCTTAATTTTTCAATGGTATCGCCCAAATCTCAAAACGCCCACCAGGACCAAACCGCCGACGTGCAATGCCAAGAAAATCGCCAGGGCTTAAGTTTGGCCTCAACGGAAGCCCATCAGGATTGCCGAGGGAACCGACCTGTGAAAGCTGCTTAAACAGGGTGGTAGGTGAGTAGTCTGCAAAGAATGGTAAGTTAAAGGTTATTTATGTACTTATTTTTAATTGTAAAAGGGCGATTAGCTTTAAAACTGTCTTGGGAATGATTTTTAAATTTTTTTTTTTGTGAGTTTTAAAAAACTTTCCCCCCCTCCCTAGGCCTAACCGCAGCCTTGGACTAAATTTTAAAAAATAGTACGTTTTACTTAGCCTTAACCGCGAGAAATCCGCCGAGAATAATGGTGCAAGATCCATTTTCTCACCGGCCGATTATTTTTAACTTAAAAGAGGAAATTCTCGCCAGCGTTAGCGGTTTTTCTGGGCGGGCAATCGGGCATTGAGGGGCTCTCGGGAAAGTCTAGCCCTTGGTCCCCTAGTTTTAGTTTCCCTATGAGTGGAAATATCCTCTCTGCATCCACCTTGTCGAGCCTCCTCAGTATCTTATATGTTTCGAAAAGATCACCTTTCATTCTTCCGAACTCCAATGAGTATAGGCCCAACCTACTCAACTTATCCTCATAAGTCAAACCCCTCATCTCCGGAATCAACCTAGTGAACCTTCTCTGAACAGCCTCCAATGCAAGTATATCCTTCTTTAAATGCGGAGACCAAAACTGTAGGCAGTATTCTAAGTGTGGCCTCACCAATACCCTGTACAGTTGTAGCAGAACTTCTCTGCTTTTATACTCCATCCCCCCTTGCAATAAAGGCCAACATTCCATTTGCCTTCCTGATTACTTGCTGTATCTGCACGCTAACTTTTTGTGTTTCATGTACAAGGACCCCCAGGTCCTTTTGTACTGCAGCACTTGCAATTTAATTTATAATTTGCTTTTCTATTTTTTCTGTTAAAGTGGATAACCTCACATTTTCCCACATTATACTCCATCTGCCAAATTTTTGCCCACTCACTTAGCCTGTCTATATCCCTTTGCAGATTTCTTGTGTCCTCCTCACAATTTGCTCTCCCATCCATCTTTGTATCACTAGCAAACTTTGTTACATTACACTCGGTCTCTTCATCCAAGTCATTAATATAGATTGTAAATAGTTGCGGCCCCAGCGCTGATCCCTGCAGCACCCCACTAGTCACTGTTTGCCAACGGAAAATGACCCATTTATCCCGACTCTCTGTTTTCTGTTAGTTAGCCAATCCTCTATCCATGCTAATATATTACCCCCAACCACGTGAGCTCTTATCTTGTGCAGTAACCTTTTATGTGGCACCTTATCGAATGCCTTCTAGAAATCCAAATACACCACATCCACTGATTCCCCTTACCCACCCTGCTCGTTACATCCTCAAAGAACTCCAGCAAATTTGTCAAACATGATTTCTCTTTCATAAAACCATGTTGACTCTGCTTGAGTAAATCATGCTTTTCCAAATGTCTTGCTACTGCTTCCTTAATAATGGACTCCAGTATTTTCCCAACGGCAGATGTTAGGCTAACTGGTCTATAGGTTCCTGCTTTCTGTCTGCCTCTTTTTTAAAATGGAGGCGTTACATTTGCGGTTTTCCAATCTGCTGGGACCTCCCCAGAATCCAGGGAATTTTGGTAGATTACAACCAATGCATCCACTATCTCTGCAACCACTTGTTATATGACCCTAGGATGCAAGCCATCAGGTCCAGGGGACTTGTCTGCCTTTAGTCTATAGTACTACTTCTTTAGTGATAGTGATTGTATTATGTTCCTCCCTCCCTATTGCCCCTTGATTATCCACTATTGGGATGTTTTTAGTATCTTCTACCGTGACGATCGATATAAAATATTTGTTCAAAGTCTCTGCCATTTCCCTGTTCCCCATTATTAATTTCCCAGTCTCATCCTCAAAGGGACCAACATTTACTTTAGTCACTCTTTTCCTTTTTATGTACCCGTCGAAACTCTTACTGTCTGTTTTTATATTTTTTGTTAGTTTGCTTTCATAATCTATCTTCCCTCAGTTTATTATTTTTTTAGTTGTTCTTTGCTGGCTTTTAAAAGTTTCCCAATCCTCTGGCCTCCCACTAGTCTTGGCCACATTGTATGCCCTTATTTCCTTAGTTAGCCACAGATGGTTATCCCTTCTCTCACAGTCTTACCTTCTCATTGGGATATATTTTTGTTGAGAGTTATGAAATATCTCCTTAAAAGTCTGCCACTGCTCATCAACTGTCCCACACTTTAATCTATTTTTCCAGTCCACTTTAGCCAACAGTTTGAAGAAAAGTCCTGCAGATCTTTCATAGAAACATAGAAACATAGAAAATAGGTGCAGGAGTAGGCCATTCGGCCCTTCGAGTCTGCACCACCATTCAATAAGATCATGGCTGATCATCACCTCAGTATCCCTTTCCTGCTTTCTCTCCATACCCCTTGATCTTTTTCGCATAAAAAATGAAATATTTTTTGGGGTTGGGGGCGGGTAACATTGATAATAGTTTACATTGTACATGGCCTGAGGAAATAAGGATCTCGATACGCTCAATGGCGTTTTCTTGTTCCAGATGTTATTTGTTATGTTAAATTCCACCCACTTCTCTCATTTAATCTTCGTGTAATATCTGCACCTTTGCGTATTAGTAACATTTGTGGAGTTACTATCAGCAAGATAACAGCATTTTTTTCAGGTTCCAGTTGAGTGCCATCTGTTTTACAAAATCACGCACATATGTTAGATGCTACTGATGGTAGATTTATAATAGAATATTTGCAAAGTGACATCTAAGTGGATGTCAAAGCAATCAAGGGTTAAAGATTTACATGTAGATATGGGGGTGATGAAGACAGAAGCTTTAGTCATAGTGTAAAACATGCGCTGTTGACTCGGCCAGTCGCTAAGCTTCCCTTCCAATTATCGGTCAATGGAACTAAAAACTGGGAGAGATGTAAAACGGGCTGTCGATTTGCTATCACCTGTTTTACACAATCATACAAGGTCAAAATACCCTTCAAATTTATCCATTTTTTAACTCTTCCATTCAGTAACTTATACATCAGTTAAAGAGGGAAAGATCACTGGCATATTACAAAGTTAATCATTTTCAAAAAGACCGCAGTTTATTTAAGAATGCTTTCAGCTATACTAGTGTATAGCCGAGTGTATAGCCTAGGCACTAAACAATAGAGAGATTGGCTGATTGCTGATGAGTTCAAGGCTCAGGGAAGCTCGATACTGGAACGTGCTTGTTCCTTTCTGAAAACACTGCAGATCTTCAGAGCATCCAGTGTACATGCCGCAACATCCCAAAGAACCATTGACATTAGTGAAATTCCCTGTAGTTTTCAAGAAACTAGAAAAACTCCTTTCTTGTAGATAGATACTACTACCGCACTCTGGAATATCAAGGGTATATGTGCCTCAAACCAGCCTTGGGTAGCTCAATGGGTGGTTCTTGGCGCTGTTGACCAAAACAATCGCTGTTCCTATCCCCATCACTGACAGCAGCGTTTTTACCATCTCATTGAATACCGTCTATGGATGAAGTCCATTCACCAGCTATTAGTCTGCCTGCTGGACATAGGGGAGAAATTTACCTCTGGACGATTGTTGCCACTGGTGCAATTCGAGTGGCCGTGGCCTGGGCAATTTCCGGGAACGTGGATCCTGTATGTGCTAAGATTTTCAGCTGTAAGTTGCAGCTTGAATGTGTACCATGCTGGAATATGGATATGCAACGTTTGCAATGAAAGAATTGTAAAGTTGTGTCATCATCATCATCGTAGGCAGTCCCTCGGAATCGAGGAAGACTTGCTTCCACTTTTAAAATGAGTCCTTAGGTGGCTGAACAGTCCAATATGAGAACCACAGTCCCTGTCACAGGTGGGACAGATAGTCGTTGAGGGAAAGGGTGGGTGGGACTGGTTTGTCGCACGCTCTTTCCGCTGCCTGCGATTGATTTCTGCATGCTCTCGGCGATGAGACTTGAGGTGCTCAGCGCCTTCCCGGATGCACTTCCTCCACTTAGGACGGTCTTTGGCCAGGAACTCCCAGGTGTCAGTGGGGATGTTGCACTTTGTCAGGGAGGCTTTGAGGATGTCCCTGTAATGTTTCCTCTGCCCACCTTTGGCTCGTTTGCCGAGAAGGAGTTCCGAGTAGAGCGCCTGCTTTGGGAGTCTCATGTCTGGCATGCGAACAATGTGGCCTGCCCACCGGAGCTGATCAAGTGTGGTCAGTGCTTCAATGCTGGGGATGTTGGTCTGGTCGAGGACGCATGGGGATTTGTAGGATCTTGCGGAGACATCAGTGGTGGTATTTCCCCAGCTACTTGAGGTGTCTACTGTACATGGTCCATGTCTCTGAACCATACAGGAGGGCGGGTATTACTACAGACCTGTAGACCATGAGCTTGATGGCAGATTTGAGGGCCTGGTCTTCAAACACTCTTTTCCTCAGGCGGCCGAAGGCTGCACTGGCGCACTGGAGGCGGGGTGAATCTCATCGTCAATGTCTGCTCTCGTTGATAAGAGACTCCCGAGGGATGGGAAATGGTCCACGTTGTCCAGGGGGGGCAGTGCTGTTCGGCGAGGACAGGCTGGTGGAGGACCTTTGTTTTACGGATGTTTAGTGTAAGGCCCATGTTTTCGTCCGTGTCAGTAAATACGTCGACTATGTCCTGGAGTGCAGCCTCTGTATGTGCGCAGATGCAGGTGTCGTCCACGTACTGTAGCTCGACAATAGAGGTCGGGGTGGTCTTGGATCTGGAGATGACGAAGGTTGAACAGGTTCCCACTGGTTCTGTAGTTTAGTTCCACTCCAGTGGGGAGCTTGTTGACTGTGAGGTGGAGCATGGCAGCGAGGAAGATTGAGAAGAGGGTTGGGGTGATGACGCAGCCCTGTTTGACCCCGGTCCGGACGTGGATTGGATCTGTAATGGATCTGTTGGTAAGGATCACGGTCTGCATGTCGTCGTGGAGCAGGCGGAGGATGTTGACCAACTTTTGGGGGCATCCGAAACAGAGGAGGACGCTCCATAGACCCTCGTGGTTGACAGTGTCAAAGGCCTTTGTAAGGTCGAAGAAGGCCATGTATAAGGGCTGGTGCTGTTCCCTGCATTTTTCCTGCAGATGTCGCGCTACAAAAATCATATCCATTGTGCCCCGTTGGGGACGAAATCCACACTGTGACTCCGGGAGGAGCTCCTCGGCCACGGGGAGAAGATGGTTGAGGAGGACTGTAGCGATGACTTTCCCAGTGGCTGATAACAGGGAGATTCCTCTGTAGTTGCCGCAGTCGGACTTGTCCCCTTTTTTAAAGATGGTCACGATCACTGCATCTCTCAGATCTCCCGGCATGCTCTCCTCCCTCCAGATGAAAGTGATGAGGTCATGTATTCACTCCAACAGTGCCTCTCCACCATACTTCACTGCCTTCATACTTCACTTGTTGTTCTTGAACTGTCTTATGGCTTTTTCTACCTTGTGCAGTGCTGAGGTCTCACTGAGGTGGTGGCAGGTAGCATGCTGCGGGATGGAGTCGAGAACACTCGAGTCAAAGGCAGTCTCGATTGGTGAGATCTTCGAAGTGCTCCTTCCAGCGGGCCCTGACTGCCTTGGTGTCCTTGATGAGTGTTTCCCCGTTCTTGGCCAGCAGTGGGGTGGGGCCTTAGGCGTTTGGACCGTAGATGGCCTTGACTGCGATGAAGAATCCTCGCACGTCATGACTGTTGGCCAGCTGCTGTATCTCCTGTGCTTTCTCCATCCATCACCTGTTCTTTAGGTCCCAGGATTTTTGTTGGACCTCAGCCTTGAGCCTTCTGTAATGCTGCTTTGCTGCTCCCGAGTTGGATTGTTGCTTAAAGCTCAGAAATGGCCTGCGCTTGCGATCTATTAGCTCTTGGATCTCCTGATCATTCTCATCAAACCAGTCCTGGTGTTTCTTGGTTGAGTGACCGAGCGTCTCTTTGCAGACACTGGTTATGGAGGCCTGGAGGGCATTCTGCGTCTCGGGGTCATCAAGGCACGCCAGGTTAGCTGTGAGGCGCTGATTGTATAGGGCTCTCTTAGCTGAGTCTTTGAGTGCTCCGGCATTGACTTTATTGCGGCACTGCTTCTGCTGTCCCCTCCACTTTGGGGCTATGTTAATATTGATGATGGATCGGATTAGGCGGTGGTCCGTCCAGCAGTCGTCAGCTCCTGCCATGGCACGGGTGATGCGCAGGTCCTTGCGATCCCTGGCTCGGACGATGACATAGTTGAGCAGGAGCAAAGGTGTTGCCACGATGTCTTGTATTTGTCCCTCTGGCGGAACAATTTGTTGATGATGAAAAGTTCATGTTCTAGACATGGCCGACAGCCATATAATGGGCTTACCTTGGGCTAGCAAAAATTGGGTCACATACTGACAGCCAAAACTTTGTTTACTCGTGCGATGTACCTGGTGAATGGTACTGTTGGTAGCTTCCTTCAGATGTTCCCAGATCTTGTGGATGGTGCACACAGTGTTGAACCTGATTACCATAACTGGAGAGGGCATTTACTTCCAGGCTAACTGTTATGTATTTATGCTTGGGGTCACCAGACACCAAGGGGCGCCACTGTTGGAGGTCATCGGGCTGTACGCGTGCGTGCGTGGTCACTGGTATATAAGCGTGAGTACCATGTCACGGGGGTTACTTTGGGCGCGAATAAAGTTGGATCAGGTTTACACCTGAGGCCGTTTATAGCAACAAGTTTTTTGAGTCATTACATTCATTACATTTGGTGACGAGGTAACTTAAGAACCTTCGCACGTACAATGGGCACTATTGGAATTCTGGAGAGATTCGCGGATTGGACGGATTTTATCGACCGCCTGGATCAGTATTTTGTGGCCAACAAAATGGAGGAAGAGTCTGATGCAGTTCGGCGCAGGGCGGTTTTCCTCATCGTTTGTGGTCCAAAAATTTATGGCCTCATGAAGAATCTTCTCTTGCCTTTACGTCCAACGGACAAAGAATATGGGGATTTGTGTGCTTTGATGCGTGACCATCTGAAGCCAAAAGAAGGGATCATCATCTCACACTGTTGCTTCTACACGCATGTTCATGCTGAGGGCCAGGATGTGTCGGGATTCGTCGGCGACCTGCGACGTCTTGCTGTGCCGTGTAAGTTCGGGAACGTGTTGGAAGACATGCTGCGAGATTTCTTCCTGATAGGCATCAACCATGATGTGATTCTTCGGAAGTTATTGGCCAAAGAGAAGCTAGATTTGAGCAAGGCCATCGCGACTGCCCAGGCATGCATGACGGCTGATGATAATTTGAGGCAGATATCATCGAAGAGTCGGAGCTCCACGGCATGTACTGTAAATAAGACTGTGATTGTCGTTTGGCAGAGCTGCTTATGGCAGGGCCTACTCGACTGCTTCTGTGAAACCTATAGCTGCTCAAAGTCTGCCAACTGGTACGAATCCGATTTCACCCTGTTGGCATTGTGGGGGCAATCATCGGTCTCATCAATGTCGGTTTAAACAGTACTCCTGTAATCCTGTAATGGCTGTTCGAAAGTGGGGCATCTTCAGAGAATGTGCCCACAACTGAGCAAGCGTGCTGCCACTCATCACATTGCTGATGGTGACCAGTCCAGTGCTGGCCCGGATACACAACCCGAAGAGGAAGTGTATGGTCTGTATTCATTCTTGGGAAGGAGCCAGCCGATAATCGTTAATGTGAAGCTGAATGGCGTGCCTGTATCAATGGAGCTGGACACGGGTGCAAGTCAGTCGATAATGAGCCAAAGGACATTCGACAAGCTGTGGGACACTGAGGCTGTGAAGCCTAAGCTGAGTTCAGTCAATGCCAAGTTGCATACTTACACCAAGGAACTCATACCGGTGATTGGCAGTGCAGTAGTCAAGGTGTCATATGATGGTGTGGTTCATGATCTACCATTATGGATTGTCCCAGGTAATGGTCCAACGCTGTTCGAGAATTGGCTCGAGAAAATCAAGTGGAATTGGAATGATATCAAAGCGTTGTCATCGGTGGATGACACTTCATGTGCTCAAGTGTTGAAGAAGTTTCCTCTTTGTTTGAACTGGGCATTGGTAATTTTACTGGAGCCAAGGTGCAGATTCACTTGGATTCTGATGCAAGGCCTGTCTATCATAAAGCTCGGTCTGTTCCCTACATGATGAGGTAGAAGATTGAAATTGAGCTTGACAGACTCCAACGTTAAGGGGTCATATCATCGGTCGAGTTTAATGAGTGGGTCAGTTCCATTGTTCCTGTGTTGAAGAGTGATGGCACTGTCCGGATTTGTGGAGACTACAAGGTTACGATTCACCGATTTTCGAAACAGGATTAGTACCCGTTACCAAAGGCTGATGACCTGTTCGCCATGCTAGCTGGTAGAAAGTCATTCACTAAACTAGATCTGACATCAGCCTATATGACACAGGAGCGTGTCGACATTTCTAAAAAACTCACCTGCATCAACACTCATAATAGACTGTTTGCCTACAATAGGTGTCCTTTTGTAATTCATTTGGCTGCAGCCATATTTCAGGGGAATATGGAAAGTCTACTGAAGTCCTTTCCTAGAACTGCCATGTTTCAAGATGACATTCTGGTCACAGGGCATGACACTGCTGAACATCTGAACAATCTTGAAGAAGTCTTACATCGTCTGGACAAAAAGGGACTCAGGCTGAAATGTTCAAAGTGTGTCTTCATGGCACCTGAAGTCGAATTCCTGGGGAGGAAGATTGCTGCTGATGGCATCAGGCCTACTGATTCGAAAACCAAGGCCATCAAAAATGCACCCAGGCCTCAGAATGTGACGGAGCTGCATTCATTCCTTGGGCTACTCAACTACTTTGGTAATTTCTTACCCAGATTGAGCACTTTGTTGGAGCCACTGCACATGTTACTCAGAAAAGGCGACAACTGGGTCTGGGGTATGTCTCAAGATAAAGCCTTTGAGAAAGCTAAGAATCTGCTCTGTTCAAATAAGTTGCTTGTTCATTATGATCCGTGTAAGTGTCTTGTATTGGTCGGTGATGCTTCATCATATGGGGTTGGCAAATGAGTCGGGTAAGCTACAACCTGTTGCGTATGCTTTGAGAAGTTTGTCAAAGGTGGAAAGAGCTTACAGTATGTTAGAGAAAGAAACTTTGGCCTGTGTGTATGGGGTCAAAAAGATGCATCAGTACCTGTTTGGTCTTCGTTTTGAACTTGAAATGGATCACAAGCCACAGACCTCATATGCTTACTGAAGTCTCCCCTGCTGAACTACCAATGAAGAGAAATCTTGAGACCAAGCTCTCTCTCGTTCATCCCGATTTGAATGATCGTGTTGAAAATAGACGTCATAGTCAGCAAGGGTATCATGATCATGTTGCCGTGTCACGTGACATCTCGGTCATCGATTCGCTTTATGTACTGAACTATGGTCAAGGTCCAAAGTGGATCGATGGTACTGTTACAGCCAAGGAGGGTAACAGAGTGTTAATTGTTGTGCTCAAGAATGGACAAATATGTAGAAACATGTTGATCAGATAAAACTGCGACACATGGATGAACTGGAACCGCTTGAGGAAGATGCAGTCAGTGACCAACCAACCAGTGTTCATTCATCAGAGGACTTTGCTGTCATTATTGAAACTGGACCTCCAGTCTCTGAAGTGGTCATTACCTCTCCCATCAGATCGGTTACTCAGCCTTCAGTCACAACTGACTCAGAACACTCACCTAGAACTGAAGTTGAACTGAGACGATCAACTTGTGAGAGGAAAGTCCCAGACCGTCTTAATTTGTAAAAAGACCGATATTAAGATCTTGAAAGGGGATGTTGTTATGTATTTATGCTTGGGGTCACCAGGGGGTGCCACTGTCAGAGGTCATCCGGCTGTATGTGCGCGTGTGCGGTCACTGGTATATAAGTGCGGGTACCATGTCATGGGGGTTACTTTGAGCGCGAATAAATTTGGATCAGGTTTACACCTGAGGCAGTTTACAGTATCAAGTCTTTTGAGTCAATACATTCATTATACTAACTTTCTCCATAGTGCAAGGGCTGTTCCATTGGTTGACCTACTCCATATCCTCAATCCCCGCCCTGACTTAGGCCAGCATAACTGTTATTTCAGGTTCCAAAGATTGAAGGAATCTTTGCGCTGAAACTACCCTTGCTGCCATTCTGTCTGAGCTTCAATCTGCTCCACAACAAAGCTGCTTCTGGAGATGCCTAGCCCCTTTAAGTAGCATGCTGTTTCTTATCACTGTTGTGGCCCAGCAACTCCCAGCCGCATTCAGCAACACCGCCGTGAGCCTGCCTAAAATATTGCGATGGAGATGACTGCAGAAAGGTTACTGGGGACAACGGCGAGTCCGTCAGTGGAAGGCGCTCGCCTGTCCCACCCCATCCCACCATACGCCTGCCACCCATCGACTTGGAGTGGAAAATCGAGGTTCATATCTGCAGACTGATGGCTCCAAAAGACTTGTGTTCGTGTCGCAGAAACTATTCCTTATTGAGTAAATCTTGCTGCTGAGTGAACAGTACTAATGAATCTGACTGTACTGCCTGTCAAGATTATATTTCCAGGTTGGCAATGGACATGTATAATGTAATTATCCAAACAGGCATAAAATGTAGCCCGTGAAGTCATTTGCCAAGCCCGAGGCTACGAGCTCCCCCATCGCTTGCGACTCTTGCAGACCAGTGAAGAAAGAGAAGTGCGATACCATTTACCTTTGTTTTAAAACTTTAAGCCAAGGTCTTTGCCCCAATTTTAACCCGGGGACAGTTTAGGGCGGGTCAGCAGCAGTCGGAGTTAGAAACTCACCTGCTGCTCCAAAGGTGAGACCCGTGCTATTTTAACTCCCGAACTTCATTTTAATCGGGCCGGCTGACCTCCCTCCTGGATCAGTTAAGTGTCGGGTTTGTTTGCAGTGGACCGATCGCAGCAGCTCTCCCTTTTAAGTGAAGGGGAGAGAAGTGGTGACACGGCAGCGTGATGACGTCATCAGCGCTACACTGGTGAGTGACAGCGGCAGACATCCCGCCCACCCCTCTACTTTTTTTTTATATAAATTCGTAGCCAATCGTTTCCAATTCTTTGTCAAGTCACAAACGCCAGAGGTCACCCTGCACCAGTCAAGGATCACTCTGCGCCAATGCTCCCAGCCAAAAGGCCTAGAGCCACTGCACCGTTCCTGGAAGTACTGCAATACCAGGTTCGTGCCATGGAGGTGGATGGGTCAGGTCCCCCACACCCACCCCTCTACTTACCGAACTTCCGCTCACCGCTGCCCACATTATGATTGACTTCCGGGCCGCTCGAAAAAAAAGCCAAAGAGCGGAATTTCACACAAGAGGCCACCACGTCTACCGCGGCGGAGAAAACATTCAAAACAGGGTAAGTGCACCATGTTTTTGGCAGGGGGGGGGCAATTTCGGCCCCTAAGTTTAAAAATAAAGTGTTAAACTTCTTTTGTGGTGCCAGGAGGAGCAGGAGTTCTCGGGGACGAATTTGAGTCCCGCCCCAAACGGGGCGCGCCTACTGTTTTTTTTAAAAAAGTATTTCTCCGCCCCGATCCATAGGGCGGAGAATCCGGAGAAACTTAAGACTTGGAATTTTTTTTCGGTCAGGGCGGATGTCGTGTCGTCAGTGGGGCGGAAGTGCAGGTGGGTCGGAACGGCCGTCACTCCGAGTCATCAGCGCGACGCAGACGTGTCGGGCCGCACTGGTGCATCACAACGTCTCTCCCCTTCAGTTAAAGGGGAGGGCCTCTGCGAACTCTGCAAAGTTTTTAATTTGGTCAACTGGGCCACCAGGGAGGGTTTCGGCCGGGCCAGTGGCCTGATACCCAAGAGGGGGTCCGCCCATGGTCAGAAAGGCCTCTCTGCTCCATTCCAGCCTCTTAGAGGTGGTCATGGAGCTCATGGAGGGGAGAAATTTTTGGCCCCTTCCTATTTCACTTTTTCGAAGAAGAGTTCTCGCCAATGTCCTGGCCAATATTTTATTCTCAATTAACATCACTAAAGAACTGATTATCGCATTGCTGCTTGTAGGAGCTTGCTGTGCACAAATTGGCAGGCGAGTTTCCTACCTTACAGAAGTGACTACACTTCAAAAAGTACTTCATTGGCTGTGAAGCGCTTTTGGGACGTCCGGTGGTCGTGGAAGGCGCTATAGAAATGCAAATCGTTCCTTTTTAGACCTCCTCTGCTGCGATCTCTTCTCACCCTTTCGATAGCAGGACGCCCGAGGGTTTCGGCTGGGCCAGCGGCCTGACACTCAAGAGGAGGTGCCAGGCCGCTTGTTGGCGGCCCGGCCCAGCCCGGGGGCATAATTGTTGGCCCAAAATGACAGTCGGCCGACACAAAAAAATAAGATGGCAGCCGCACCGTCATTTTAGAAACACTCCCAGCACAGTGGACCGGCAAAAAAAGCTGCTGGTGGCACCAAGCGGCGGTAGCAAGATTTTCTCGGCATAATTTTCCATTTGGGAGAGGGGGGGCACATCGGCAGTGCGTGCTCTGATGATTCACTTAGGACGCATCAGCAGCAACAGAGCAGTAATGGGCGGAACGGGTCACCGCTGGGATACCACAGGAGCGGAATTTTCAAAATGACGACCGTTCGACTAAAAATCGGCGGCCATTGCACTCCGCAACGTGACCGCCAATTTCCAGCGGTAACAGGCTTTGAGGGAAGGGGCAATTTTGGCCCCTTACTCTTTTGGGCCTCTTCTGGCCCCAGTCCACCTCCTCGCTGGGTTGGCCTGAGTGGGAAATTCACTGCCGCTTCTCGCTAAGGCTGCCTTGTAAAAAATTGCAGCTGGGACCCAGTGATGTCATTGGGACCTGACATGCACAGGTTAAGAAGGACCCTGCCGGCTTTGGGCGGGTGTCCATGCCGCCTGCTCAGAAGAGGAGGATAAAATAGAAAGCTGTCCGCCCTCAATGGCTCCGGCACGGGTAAGCAACTTGGGCAATTAGAACGTTTCCACGGGGTGCGTAGGTTTAAAATCGCCCCCTCTTATCTCCTCGTTGCAATGTGACACCACTCATTCCCTAAAACAGAAAGGTTGACAGGCACTCTTGTAACTTCAAGCATTTTTCTTGTCTGTATTTCAGTCCTTGTTTTGTGATTCTAGTCCTTGCCTGCATCTTTCCACGAGAGAACAGTTCTGCACATCGCATGGCTTTTTACTCAATATCTGGTGTTCAATAATTTATGAGTGTATTACCAGATACGCATGTGTGTGACTCAGGGCAGGCTGATTAAAAATTTGAGGTTGATGCACTCCGTGCTGACCATATCTATAGTCCTGAAAATTAAATTGGGAATTTTCCAGTTCAAGTGAAAGGAAAGTAATTTTTTTTTTACATCGTTCCTTGAGAATTAGGAGGAGGTCCTGAAGCAATTCTGCATTTCTCTTCAGGGTCCACCTTGTTGAAAACATTCCAGATGGGTCAGACGATGCTGACAACACCACTAAGCACATCTCATTGTTCCAGGGCTGGGCGGACTTGCTGGACATGGCATTGTACAGTGTTGAGATTGTCTCTTCCAACTGGGCTCTAAGAAACGGTAACCTGGACCGCAATCAATCATTATCCAGCTCGGTAAGTGACACAACAGAGTCAGCAATTAGTGGAAGAAAATTGCTGCTTTAAAAAAAATACTGTCATCTGCAAGTTGTATTACCATAAAATACAATGAGATCAGCAAAGCCTGAATTCTGTGAGGTTAGTGGTTACTACACTATCAAAACATTAGATTTTTAATAGAGGCTGTGCACCTGCAAATAAAATTAGCTCATTAGGCTGAAACAAATGAGTCTTGGCACCAGAACTGACAGGCTCTTGCCTCCAAAGATGCTTTTCAGCCTATTGGGGACATAAAAACTACTGGGATCTAATTTTCCTGTCCAAAAGTAATACATTGACTATCAACTCATATTTTAAAGACTGCAGGCTAGAAATTGAACGCAAGGGCCAGCTGGGGCCTCGTCTCATCTGACAGTGTAGCACCTCTCCAGCACTGCACTGGGAGTGTCAGCCTAGATTCTGTGTTCAAGTCTTTGGAGTGAGGCTGGAACCCGTGACCAGCTGGCTCAGAGGCTTACAAGCGTATTACTTTGAAAGTAATGACGTGAAAAATTGGTGTTCTCTGTGTGAGGGCATTGACTTGTTCATATTAGCTGTTCAATGAATCAAGAAGCAGCAGGTACTTGCCAACAGGTACAAGTTGATGTGCATCTCCTCGGAGCTCTGCAGCAGAAGGTTGTTTCTGTCTGATGTCGGTCGACATGCTTTTTCCAAATGGATTCCATTATGTTGCCCCCGCATACCCCACCCATCACTGGTACTACTGCAGGCCCTGTTGTATACAGGCTTTTTTCTGTGAAGATCTATTGGCAGGGTCTATTCACCATGACACATTAAATACTACATCAGCTGTCCTGTATCCACATAGTGTGCTGTTACAATGTTCCTTTGCACTGTTTTATAGCTTAACACCCTGATGACAGTTTCTGTAAGTGAAGTACATCCCTTACGATCCGAAATCTGCATATTTTCACTCTCTCCCCTATAGAGAGAATTGATTCCAGAATTAACAATGATCCCACTGCAATACTGCCGCAGGGCTGCAGGATTCGCGCGCTGAAACACTGCTACACTCCCACGCTCACTTTGGATGGATAGAAAACGTTACAAAATCAAATTTGCACAATCGAGTCGAGTTGTATAATAAAAATGTTAAGGTTTCTGACACATGTGCAATGCAGATGTTGATCTACCCATTTAAAAAAAATGCCACTCTGATAGGTTTTTTTCAATTCTATCTGCGTCATTACTAAGTGTGGGTTCCAATGACAATATTTGCAATGCTTTAAACTGTCAGATTGAAAAATGTAAAGGCTGCAGCATTTGTAATCTCATTCTGCAGTGCCTTGATGGCTATCTTCCAGTCATGGCCCTTGTGTCACAGCTTACTGTGGGGTTGGGTTTCTGAGGCAGTGTAGATGCGCTCGGTGATCTACATGCAGGAGGCCTGGACCCAAATATGGCAAGCGAGCTTGGTTTCTGGTCAAAAAGGCCACCTTATTTGTCACGGGCACTATCAAGAAGGACAGTGAAGTCTTGCTCAGAGAGCCAGGAGTTCGCATGCTGGGAGCAGCCATTGCCTTTGCATTTTCCCTCCCTTGCTGTGCGGCCCATGTTTGCAGCCTGTTTGCAGGTATTGGCAATTAAGCCGCTTGTTAACTGCTTGTGCAGGTGAGAATGAGCATAGTGCAGACAGTGCACTGCTTCTGCTGGGCAGCATTATTGAATTGATATGGCACGAATCCAACCGGAGGAAACCCAGATGCATCTGCCAGTTTGATGTACAGATGCTCCTCACAAGTAGAAAAGGGTCAATCTTAAAACTTATTTCAAAAGGACGAAAATATGAAAATGTGGTTATCACAGTATAATGTGTGTACCTGTGAGTAAGCTCACAGGTTTGTAGAGCTGTTGGGCACCGGTGGGACTGGAGTGCATTATTACCCCCGGCAACCAAATTTTAATTTGATTTTATATGTTTTAAAGTTTAATTTGTTTTAATTGCTGGGTTTTTAGTGTCCCCCTCCCCTTTTATAGGGGGCACTTGTAAATTATATTTTTAGAGCCCAAAAAAACCCTACAAAAATACAAAACAAAACCCCAAAAAACAAAAAAGGCCTTGGGAAATGTTTGGAGTGTCCCCCAGATCGGGGGGCACGATTTAATGCTTAAGATTTAATGTTTAATATTGTTTACTCCAAAAGAGTTGTAGAGCTGTTGTGCACCGGTGGGACTGAAGTGCATTATTACCCCTGGCAACCAAATTTTAATTTGATTTTATATGTTTTAAAGTTTAATTTGTTTTAATTGCCAGTTTTAGTGTCCCCCTCCCCTTTTATAGGGGGCACTTGTAAAATTTATGATTTTAATGCCCCCAAAAAATCACAAAAAAAAACACAAAAAAAAGGGCAGTTGAAAAGTGTCTGGAGTGTCCCCCAGATCGGGGGGGCACTTGAACTAATGTTTATTTTGTCTCCTATCAAAAGAGTTGTAGAGCTGTTGCATTGTGAGTGGCCTAGCCAGTCACGTGATGTTCACAAGACTCAATAAAACCCCAGTCAGTTGGGTCTAGGTCATCCACGATGGGGTATGCAGTTATGAGCCTAGTGGATGAACTGGTAATGTGTAGTGTGATTGTTAATAAATCAACCAGTTATTAATAGCAATGTGTTGCGATGAATTCTTAAGCAAAGAAGAAATAAATTACACACAGGAAAAATGCAATATGATAAATGAAGCATATAGAAATGAGATAAATGTTTCCTAAGGTTTGGAAAACCTTTTTTATTGTCTCAAAATGACCTTTACCAGGGTGAAAGGGTATTTGAGAAGCTGCTGGAGCTGCATACTCGCAACATTGGGCTGAGAATACCGGTTAATAAATTCCAGTTTGGGTCCCAAGATACAACAAATCTGAAAGCCAATGGTAAGTCGACATTTTATCCTAAGATTCACAGTACACTTTTTTGTTTACTGTGGCTAGTCAAGTGGTTGAGCAGCTTGTAATTGTCACTGCTCTTCAGTGCTTGCTGGTGAACCTTGGTCTCCAATAACTTGCCACGAGGCCATCACTACACTATAATAATTTCTAGGTTTGAAACCTACTGACCTCCTAACTCAGGAACATCTTTAAATACGTGGATCAGGAAAGTGTTCATCTTTCCAATTTAGCTGACTGGTAGCTTTAGCACTTAAATGCCCAACTGCGAGGTCTGAGTTTGAACCCTAATTTCATCCTCAATTTTCTCCAATATGGTAACTTTTGCTGTGAGTGGCAGGGAAAGCAGCACGGTGGGACGGAGAGATTAGAATCTCTCAGTCGGTTAACCGAGGCGTGGAATTGCTTGAGTTTGTCTGTGGATTAACCCATTCCCTTCCCCTCCTGAACAAGTAGGAATAGGATGGGTATAAACGACACTGGTGATGGAGAGTTAAATTTATGGATAGGTTCTCTATGGAAATTGCATCAAAATGTTTCTTTAAGCTTTTGAAAGCCTATTTCTTGACTACAAATAATAATTACCAAGATGAAAAGTGTTTCAGAAGCTGTTGGAGCTGATAACTCATAGCATTGATTAACATATTCAATGGGTGGAAATATTCCCTAATTACAATTAAGTTCCTCCAATAACTTAAATTCTCAAACTTACATTTCTGTAGCGTGTGTCACGACCTTAGGATGTTCCAACGCACTTCATATCCAACGACGTACATTGTGAAGTGTACTCACTGTTGTAATGTAGGAAATGTGGCAGTCTATTTGCGCACAGCAAGCTCTCACAAACAAGCATGAGATCATGTCCAGATAATCTGCTTACGTGATGTTAGATGAGGGATAAATATTGGCTGGGACACTGGGGAGAACTCCCCTGGTCTCCTTCGAAATAGTCCCATGGGATTGTTAGGGAGCCTGGGTTTAATATCATCCAAAGACGGCACCTCCAACACTCCCTCAGCATTGCACTGGAGTGTCAGCCGAGATTTTTGTGCTCAAGTCTCTGGAGTGGGATGTAAAACCCACAACCTTCCCACTCTGAGGCGAGGCGCTGCCCACTGAGCATGTCTGACACAAGACTGACCGAGCAAGAGAACAGACTGACCAGAACTCAGTTTAATTTTGATTCTTCATAGCCCCCTTTTACCTCATCCTCGGGTAGGTCTGTACTTTGGTTGTCAGAACGAAAGGACAACTGCAAGCAGACTATGTCCTGTACAAGCTCACACCTGTCCCCATAGTGTGAAATAACTCTGAGGTTTAATTTCCCTGCAGACAGGCACTTCCCTTGTGACATTATTGATAATGTCATCAAATGCTGACTAGGCAAAGACTTATTTGTGTTCCTCTGAAACTAAGGGTTCTAATTACTCTAGACTGGGAGCTAATTGCAATTCGGTTTTATTTTCAGCATTTTGTCTTTGCTTTCTAACATTCTCACAGAGCAATGGCACCTGCTGTCAACTTATCATGTTTTGGAAATATTTCCTGTACTGAGCGCCATATATTTTATAGTCAGTTAATTAACTGTCAGCTTCCTATAATACCATACTATAATACCAGCTTCCTATCATCATCATAGGAGGTCCCTAGTATCGAGGATGACTTGCTTCCACGCCAAAAAGTTCACAGGTGTTTCAATGAAGGACCTAATATTCCAGGTCCAGAACTAAATCTTGGAGGGTGGAAGATGCCTGTGCGTGGATTTTTTTAACGTGTGGTGATCGTTGCACACCAGCCACCACACGGACTTGACAGAGCTAGGTCTTGGTCCAGTGGCAAGGATTAACCAGCGGCGATGGACCTAGTGCGCACACATATCGCAGTGTGGGCTGGCCCGTGCTGCCCCTGGACCCTCGCCTCTTCTGGGCCCCGAACTCACGCCTCTCCTGGACCCCGATCACGTCGCTCCATGATCACTCGCCGCTCCTGTGCCCCACCCTCGCCGCTCCTGCTGTACCTGCCCACGCTCCAATCAGCGACCTGGATCTTGGTGACGTCCAATCCAGTCGCCCTCTTCGCTGCTGTCACTCTCCTGCTCCAGTACGTGCTGCTCCCTGGAGTGGTACGCCACCACGCTGCTCCTTCTGCTCCCCGGCCTGCTCCGATGGTGCTCGGTACATTTGGTAAACACATATTGCAGTGCGATATGTGTGCGCACTAGGTCCGTGCAGCAGAGCTGGTCTCCAGTCGCCTTGGTTAATCCTTGACAGTGGACCAAGACCTAGCTCTGTCAAGCCCGTGTGGTGGCTGCTGTGCAACGGACACCACACATTAAAAAAATGCACAGGCATCTTCCACCCTTCAAGATGTAGTTCGGGACCTAGAATATAGTTCCTTCATTGAAACACCTGTGAACGCACCCCATTTTGGCGTGGAAGCAAGTCATCCTCGATACGAAGGATCGCCTATGATGACGATTTTGGTAAAAGCTTTGCGATAAATCTGATGAAACTGCCAGGTTTCGGTCTCTCTCGTTTCCTGTTCTGGATGTATTTAGTGGTCAGTGTCAGTATCTTTTCGGTCTTTTTCTCAATCCTTCCTCCTCTTTCCATTAGTTTTCACCCCTCTCTTTCTACTGCCATGAGGGTGTTGGGGTACAGTTCCACCGGCACTCAATGCCCTTCAATATGTAGACAGTGGGGGTAGATTTCTTGTATATGTCATTTGGTGGGGAGAATCACACCCCCTCACAAAACACCATGGAATTTCCTTCCATTCATTTAAATGGAAGGAGGATCTGCTACCAACAATCCTCCCTGCCAGATTTTCCTCTCAGCGATCTGCCTGGGTGAAGCTTAACACCCACGTGGCAAAGATGAGAATCTACCCCAATATTGAGGCACTGTTTGCCCACGGAGGGGCATCACAGTCGAACAGAATCCTGCCCTTCCCCCTGAAATCTACACATCCAGACTTCCTGCAGGGGCCCCAGGAAGAGAGAGCGAGAACCATGACCAGATTTCTCCTCCCTAACAAGAGCCATGGGGGCCAATGGTAGGGTCTGGCTCTCAGATTATTTCATTCTTTACAGACTAGGGATTGAACTTGGGACCTGCCTGCTCTGTATGTTTCAGCTAGCAGCCGTAACGATGTTTTCTTGTTCGGAGTGCACGCAGTCCAGTCTTATGAACCGCTGGTTAGGCTGTTCACCACCCGAGTACAAACAGACGGAGCATGCGTGGCACACCCAGTGACTGCACTGCAAAAGTACTTTGTTGGCTGCAAAGTCATGAAAGGCGCTATATAAATGCAAGTTCATTCGTTCTTTGCATAATTAAGCAGCCGTGCGCCTGAAAGAGGCGGGCATTCTGTTCACCCACTTACAAGACTTCCTACATTTCCCTTTGATCGCCTGCCATAAATGCTGTACACATCAACAGCATCAGCACCAATTATGGTCAGGAGCTTTTAAGTCTCTTTTGTCGCCAAAACCTGCAGCTGGCTCATAATTCACTCACTCTGCTTACATTTGCAGTTCAGTGCTGGGCTTCAGTTAGGAGTTGTAATTGCTCAGATGATGTTAACTCTTGAGCAGCCATTTCTGTCAACGACTTTTAGCATTTCTGACGCCAAGTACTGCCTCATTGGCTCTGCAACTCTTTGCATAGACTTTTTTGTCCACTTACGTTCTAAAAGGCCCCCCTTCACCACCCTATCCAGCAACACTGGACATCGGGGATGAACAAGGCATCCCTTGCGCCTGACATTGCTATGGCACAAGTAACAGAAGATTATTTGGATGATCCTTTGGATAGTATTACAGCACACCCGCCCATTTATGAGTGGCCATGTTGTCGTCTCCAGTGGGAAATACCAAACACGTCAGGGGTGATTGGGAAATTTGTAATATAAAAGGACACAATTCCATATAATACATTGCGCCTGACATTATAACGTCTAACTTGCCTTAAATAATGCTACAGATTTTGCTTTAGTCTGTGCCAAAGCTGAGAGAGTATCATCAGACTTCAGATATCGCCCATCAGCTATGATGGTTAAACATGTCAAGAATATATACAATTTCATGCTTTCTTTTCTGTCCTGGGGTCAGAAATTTACAAGCACCTTCCAATTAACAAACTTTCTTCACTAAACAGCAATTAAACTCTGACTAACCTTAGGCTTTGTTCACTTACAGCAATTATACTCTGTGCCTTTAAAGGGATGAGTCAACTAAAGTACATCGACATCTTAACAGCAGAATAATGCATTGTGTGTTTGTGTTTGTGTCATGCTTCTGACCTTAATAACAATGAGTCATCCAATAAAGAGCTAGTTTAAAAAAATTCATTCACGGGATGTGGGCGTCGCTGGCAAGGCCAGCATTTATTGCCCATCCCTAATTGCCCTTGAGAAGGTGGTGGTGAGCACATACCCTTATGATAGGTATTTTTACTCCTATGCATGCACAATTTTTAAAGAGTGTTACGCGATAATATTTATAACTAACTCAAACCCACAACCTTCTGACTCAGTGGCGAGAAAGCTTCATATTGCGTCCTCTAAGTTTCATTGCATTGGTTGAAGATGCTGATAGGTAGCAACTAATGACTAGTTATTGGCTGTTTAATTCCCAGGTGCACTGGTGAAATACATCAACATGACTCCCATTATCGGTGGCAAGCTTCATTCTTCTTTTTGGGTGGTGGACAAGAAGCACATTTACATAGGCAGTGCCCACATGGACTGGCGCTCTCTGACTCAGGTAATTTATACCCAACAGGCTTACATAAAGATAATCACATACTTTTTTAAGCTTGATACTTGTATGTCTTTTGAATGTGTTCAACATCCCATAGAGAAACACTGATGCTCAAGCTGGCATGTCTAGTCAGTGGATGGCTCATCGGTAGTGAATGAGAGGCTTTGAACATAGCGTGCACATGCTTGATGAACAATGCAACCTGGATCAATGTGGAATGGACAAGTGTTGGTGAATGACTGCTAAAGGAAAATAATGTGTTGTTGCACCTGGCTTCAAGTGAAAAGATTAAACTGCAAATTGTGTTGTCTTAGGTTAACCTGCCTGACCTATTGTGGGGAAATAAGGCTGTCGGTTCCTGCGGTTGAACAAGCGGGTGCAGAGTAAGCTGGCATCATTAACGTTTGTGTTTGATAAGTTCCATTCCCATTGAGTCTGGTTCAGCACAGTCACAGCACTTTGATCAACACTGAATTATGCAATATAATGGAGGGCAAGGCCAAGATATTACTGGAGAAGTGCACCGCACTAGTGCAGCCCGCTATTACAAACAGCAGGATTATCCCTTACAAGGACTTCACATTAGAGGCAGTACTTTTCTATTGCCAGAACGGCTTGTGACACGAACACAATTGAAATATGTTACCTTTGCACGGGGAAATCAAAATACAATATTCCCTACATCAACAACTGCCAATTTCAATAAGATGTGAAGAAGGTGGCAGCATTTGTACAGATCCCCATATTTTGCTTTGTATGCTGTACATTGGATGAAAACTGCTATTTGGTAAAGGTGCCACTCTCTGAATTGAACCCTCAACAGAATCTTGCATTGGGAAGATAAAGTCTGACTCTTTTCCAGTCTGACTGGGAGACAATGTAGGTCGCTGGTCACAAATCATTAAAATTAGTGCCCCAAAATAACCACGGCTCTCAGCTGACTTTACCTCTGTAATACAATAGCTAGCTTATGCTCTCGGCAAATGGTATTAGGATCCCATTAGCTATTAATCCAATCAGCTACAAAATTGCTAATCATATTGATCTTCTGGTAACTGCCATATATAATATTTCAAATAGCCAGATGGCAGGGTTCTGATCTGTTCAATGTTATATCCGCCTCTGCCAGTAAGGGAAGGGCAAGAGGCCTGCTGGAGTTAGAGCACCAGCACTCATTGTAGGCTCTCTCTCTCAGTGCCATTCGAATGTATGACTTGCATCCTTCCTGCACAGCACAGGAGATGACTACAGCCTGGTCCAAGAATGCCAAAGAAAATTGCTGCAAAATCCACAGAACACTCATTGGGAAAATTGCTAACTTCATCATCCGTGTGTTCTGATCAGTCAGACAACCGTGTCGGTCATCATCGGCAGTCCTTTGAAATCAAGGAAGACTTGCTTCCGCTCCAAAAATGAGTTCTCAAGTGACTGTACAGTCCAATACAGGAATTAAAGCCTCTGTCACAGGTGGGACAGACAGTGGTTGAAGGAAAGGGTGGATGGGGAGTCTGGTTTGCCGCACGCTCCTTCCGCTGTCTGCGCTTGTCCTCTGCATGCTCTTGGCGATGAGACTCGAGGTGCTCAGCGCCCTCCCGGATGCTCTTCCTCCACTTAGAGTGGCTTGGGCCTGGGATTCCCAGGTGCCGGTGGGGATGTTGCACTTTGTCAAGGAGGCTTTGAGGGTGTCCTTGAAGCATTTCGTCTGCCCACCTGGGGCTCGACTGCCGTGTAGGAGTTCCGAGTAGAGCGCTTGCTTTGGGAGTCTTGTGTCCGGCATGCGGGCGATGTGGCCCGCCCAACGGAGCTGGTCGAGCGTGGTCAGTGCTTCGATGCTGGGGACGTTGGCCTGATCGGGAACACTGACGCTGGTGCGTCTATCCTCCCAGTGAATTTGCAGGATGGATTGGGGAGGTCATGGAGTAATTTGAAAACAAGGCTGAGAATGTTTAAATCGAGGCATTGCCCAACCGGGAGCCAATGTAGATCAGTGAGCACAGGGGCGATGGGTGAACGGGATTTGGTGCGAATTAGGTTATGGGCAGCAGAGTTGTGAATGAGCTCAAATTTACAGAGGGTCGAGAAAGAAGGCAAAGATTTGGGTTTATGGACACACAGCTTTGCCAGAGGTGAATAGCACAGTGTATTTTTCCTATGGACAGAAGAGGTGCACTGGCCTTTGAGCATTCCAAACATTCGCGATCTGACCTCCCCATGAGGAGCAAGCCATGGGGAGGCACTCTGCTTGAGCCATGGGAGATGGGGAGATTGACGGGACCCGTGCAGGCAGCAGGTTAGTGGGTGTGCACCTTCAGAGTCGCCATGGTATGCTTGTGACGAAGCCCACAGCCTAATGTTTCCACACCCATCGCCGTCTCCTTATTCCCAAGGGAGCTAATTCCAACCTTTCTTAGCCTATGCCCTCCTTTCACACAGATCCATCAATGGGAAGGGGTGGAAACAGAGGATGATAAAGAGGAAGAAGATAATGATGATGAGGAGCAGCAGGGGGGAGATAATTCTTACTCGTGGACTATGATGATGTTGATGTTGAGGACAGGATCACACTGAAGACCCAGGAGCAAGATTCTGTCCCACGAATCTCTGCCACATAAGAACATAAGGACATAATAAATAAGAGTAGGCCATACGGCCCCTCGAGCTTGCCCCGCCATTCAATAAAATCATGGCTGATCTGATCATGGACTCAGCTCCACTTCCCTGCCTGTTCCCCATAACCCTTGACTCCACAATCCTCTTGATCGCACTCCCTGCGTCATTTACTTCTTCACCCCCACACACCAGCTCAGATACGATCACCCAAGGCAAATTTCATTAGAGTTAGGCCCCAGGTGATTCACAGAGTAGAAGGAAGCTGGAGGAGGGGGTGAGAATGCGGCAATTTTCTAGCGGAGGCTGAGGAGAAGGCTGCCCTTGCTCTTGGCATCTTGTGATCGCGATCTCAGGAGCAATCGCCTGAAACGAAGGATGTTCGAGGATCATGTAGGCTCTGAAGTCTCTCTCAGGATGTGAAGCAAATGACAACTGTGACTCTGCAACCTTCAGTTGCAGGAACGTCAGGGATGCCTTTCCTTCATTGCACACATCAATAGAGCACACATCAGTAGAACCTGCAACAGCCTCTATCAAAGAAACAGTCAGAGGCAAGTCAGTGACATCTCCTCCATGGAAGCACAGCTCTAGGGGATAGATTAGACGGTACTCTTCTGTCTTTCGGATGAGACGTTAAACTGAGGCCCCGTCTGCTCTCTCAGGTGGATGTAAGATCGCATGGCACTATTTCGAAGAAGAGCAGGGGAGTTATCCCTGGTGTCCTGGCCAATGTTTATCCTTCAATTTACACAACAAAAATAGGTTATCTGGTCATTATCGCATTGTTGTTTGTGGGAGCTTGCTGTTCACAAATTGACTGCCACGTTTCCCACATTACAACAGTGACTACTCTCCAAAAGTATGTCATTGGCTGTAAAGTGCTTTGAGACGTCCAGTTATCGTGAAAGGTGCTATTTAAATGCCAGTCTTTCTTCCTGTCTTTGTACTGACTTTCAGGCCCTGGGGACCGTGATGGGGGCTGCTGTTCTCTCAGGGCTTTCAGAATTGGACCAGCCGGACCACCGATCAGTGAGGCACAGATTCGGGGCCCGGTGCCAATAGCTGGAGGAGACCTCCATGTTGCTGCTGCTCTCAGGATAGCAGCACCAGCCAGGCCTCTGGCCTTCCCCCTCAGAGCACCACACAAGTGGCATGTAGAAAGCAACACTAGGCTGCCCAGTCACAAGCAGAGGCTATCTCTCACAGGGGTAAGTTTCCACCAGAGGAGATCAACCTCAGTTTATTGAGCCTGTTGTCCAAGAGGAGCAGCCAATCACCTCTTGTGATACAGGCCCTCAGGTTGCCCCGAGGAGAAGCAGTAGAATAGAAGACAGGAAGGCCCAGGAGAGGCATGGTGTGAATAGAGAACAGGTTGGCTTATGGACACTTTTGAGTTAATTGTATAAAGGAAAATAGCATTTGTGTTGTACTCTGTTAGTCACGGAGAACTTAATATAAAGTTCCACTCTTACAAATATTGATGTTCTGTTGGTTTATACAATAGTACTTCAGAAGCACTTAAAAAAAAAAAATGACCCACAAGAGGATTTATTGCTGATATTACATATGTGTTTTAAAAGTTCCATTTCATATAAAAGTTGAACATTGGCCATGGAACCATGTCTGTTGAACTGCTCCAGGAATCCCATGCCTCAGATGCCCGCGCTTTCCTACTGTGGATCCTGCCCGCATTTACATATTCACGTAGCATGTAATCGAGATCTTCTCATTTTCATAGATTTATAACGTGTTGTTCTGCCCATAAATCTTTGACAAGCATATTTGGCAAAGATGTTCATTTGTCGGACTCCATGCGCCACAATTGTCAGGGCAAGGTTTACATTATAAAATCTTTGCACTTAGCCATGCATTTGGGATCCACTGTTGTCTTTACTTCTAATGGAAGAATTTGAACATTTATTATGTTGATGTGGGCCTTAAATCATCTACCCCGAATGACTCTCCTTTATACTTTGGGTTCTGTTATGGTTTAGATATTAATTCATGGTATTTCACCATTTTGCAAATATATACATAAAATAAGAACATAAGAAATAGGAGCAGGAATAGACCATTCGGCCCCTCAAGCCTGCTCAGCCATTCAACAAGATCATGGCTGATCTTCTAACTCAACTCTACCTTCCCGCACTTTCCCCATATCCCTTAATTTCCTTCGTTCCCAAAAATTTATCGATCACTGTCTTGAATATACTCAACGACTGAGCATCCACAGCTCTCTGGGGTAGAGAATTCCAAAGATTCACAACCCTTTCAGTGAAGAAGTTTCTCCTCATCTCAGTCCTAAATGACCGATCCCTTATTCTGAGATTGTGACCCAGCGTTCTCGATTCCCCAACCAGGGGAAACATTTTCTCAGCATTAACTCTGTCAAGCTCCTTCAGCATTTTATGGCCGCACAATTCAGTACGGCCCCGTTTGGGGACGGTAACAGCCTCGAGGCGGGAGTTCCTGCGTCAGGCACGGAAGTCCCACCCCTCGAACTATATTCGAGTTACTGCTCCCGAGAGGAAGTGCTGCCCAAAATATTGTGCTGCATTTCCTCTCGGGGGCGGGAGCGGCGCAAAGCCTCCGCAAAGTTCGCAGCGCTACTGGTGGCGTGTAGACAGGGTTTTCCCCGTCATTAAAGGGGAGGACCAAGCTGCCGACTGTGTGGCCAGGAATTGGGGCCATCACTGGACCGTCAGGGAGCAGGGTACCGTGGCAGCAGCCTCGCACACAAGCGGAGTGCCTGGCTGCAAGATTGCAGCACAGGCCCCGCGATCCACTATCAGGAGGGTCACGACCAGTAAGTCGGCATTTACTTTTTAACCTCCTGTACCTCCCCTTTAATTATCGCCCCGCGAGCGGCCTACAGCCAGGTACGCGCCCCGTGAAGCTGTCGCGGGCATCGGGGCAAAAACAGGTCACTGCGCACGGTGATGGCGTTATCCTCGGCGGGGCAGTGGAGCGGGGCGCTACCGGTTACCGCCGCCGCTAAACTCCCGCGGAATTTCACAGGAGTTGGTAGTGGTGCCGCGACTGGGCGAAAAGTCACTCGCGCCCCGTTAGCGTTCCCCACTAACAGGAGGTGCATACGCCCTGAATTGTTCCCCTGATACCTTTCAATGAGATCACCTCATTCTTCCAAACTCTAGGGAAGATAGGCCTGGTCTACTCAATCTCTCCTTATAGGACAAAATGGCTGGATTTTGTGGTCGGGATGACAGCAAACTGGCAGCGTTCGCGGTCATTCAAACTGACTGCAACTTTGGGATCTGGCGCATGTGGAAATCCTGAAGTTGCAGTGTATCAAGGACAGCTCCGAAACTGGCTGTGCTGTGTTCCCACCACGGAGCCGGCAATCAGTGTAATCTTGTAAATCATTGAAGCTGACAAAAACTCTGCTCTTCCGCAGTAAGTATGCTGTTTAATTCCCCACTAAAAGTTAGACCCAAAAGGAAACTCATTTTAATTTTTATTAAAGTGGACAAATTTCACACTGCAAAAATTAACTGTGAAATTTGTCCGCTTTAATAAAAATGTAAAATTAAGAAACTTTTCAAAAAAAAAAGTATGTCCGTCTTTATTTCAGGTTTGCCTTTTCCCCATGTGAGAGCCCCAATCTTTGTTTTGCCATCCCTAACATTTTTTTAAAGTTAGAATTTTAAGAGCTTACTCACTTCCTGGTCTGCTGTCTGTGAGAATTCTGCATTTTGATTGGCTGCTTAGAGGGCCTGTTGATGTCCCAGCAGTTCGCACAAGGGGATCCCCATTAACTTCCTTTGAATTGAATTGTAGGTCGGAAGCCCCGAAGTTCTCGACACATGGATCGGCAAACATAATCAGGGGCCGGCAGCAAACGCCTTCACTTTGCTGCTGACAGCAGATTCTGGGCCAACATTATTGTGATACCCAAAACATTTCAGAAGTATATATTCCAAAGATTATCGTTCCTTGTGGTGCTGTGTTATAATTGTTGTGATGAGATTTACATTCTGAAATTTTAGCATGTATTCATGATTCATTAGTTTAATGGTTTCATTATTCATAAAAGGAAAAGTCATAAATTACATCTTACAGACTGGGCTTTATTTTAACATGCGGCCTGATACTGTCTAAATTCATCCATGGAGGACTATAGTAATAGCGAATGATTGTAAAAGTCAAAAGTACTTTGGAACCATGCATTAATAACTGGTTAAAACAGAGCAATTATTACATTTCATGCAGCATTGGAAACAATCTCAGCCAGGTTAGATCAGCAAAAAAAGCCTGACCTCTGGCAAAACTGGGCAGTAATTGGGTGGAGAATTTTCTGACACTTGCAATATTGGATCAATAACAAAATATGTTATCAATCGGAACCTATTATGTTTATAGACAGTCAATAATTGTTATTGGTTTCTGACATGCCTAATGGCACTAACACATTAGCCAAGCCTGGGAGTAACTCTTGCTGCTGTAAATCACATCACAGTGATTGATTGGGTGGAAGATCACAGCAGTAAAACACCAGTACCATCAGACATTGTCAGTGGTCACACGTTGAAAGAACCCTGTCGTAATAGCAAAAGAAATAACTCGTATTTATATTGTGCCTTTTGTGACCCAAGCGTTTTTTACCAATGAAGTACTTTATGAAGTGTCGTCACTGTTGTAATGTAGGAAACATGGCAGCTGATTTGCGCACAAATAGCAATGTGATAATGACAAGATAATCTGTATTAGGTGTCGGTTGAGGTATAAATATTGGCCAGGACACCCGAGGGAACTCCCCTGCTCTTCGTTGAATAGTTTTTAAAATATTTATTCGTTCTTGGGATGTGTGCGTCACTGGCAAGCATTTATTGCCCATCCCTAATTGCCCTTTAACAACTGAATGGCTTTCTCGGCCATTTCAGAGGGCAGTTAAGAGTCAATCACAACCACTGGGCGGATAGACGCACCAACCTCCGTGTTCTCGATCAGCCCAACGTCCCCAGTATTGAAGCACTGAGCACACTCGACCAGTTCCGTTGAGCGGGACACATCGTCTTGGAGCTCCTACACTGCAAGCGAGCCCCAGGTGGGCAGAGGAAACATTTCAAGGACGCCCTCAAAGCCTCCTTGATAAAGTGCAACATCCCCCCCGACACCTGGGAATCCCTGGCCCAAGACCGCTCAAAGTGGAGCAAGGGCATCCGGGAGGGCACTGAGCACCTCTAGCTTCGTCGCCGAGAGCATGCAGAAATAAACGCAGACAGCGGAAGGAGCGTGCGGCAAACCAGACTCCCCACCCACCCTTTTCTTCAACCACTGTTTTCCCACCTGTGACAGAGACTGTAATTCCCGTATTGGACTGTACAATCACCTGAGAACCCACTTTGAGTGGAAACCAGTCTTCCTCGATTTCGAAGGACTGCCTGTGATGATGATGTGGGCCAGACCAGGTAAGGATGGCCGATTTCCTTCCCTAAAGGACATTAGTGAACCAGATGGGTTTTTATAACAAACCGGTAGTTTCGTGGTCACCAGTACTGATACTAAATGTTTATTCCAGATTTAATTAATTGGATTTAAATTCCCCAGCTGCCGTGATGGGATTTGAACTCGTGTCTTTGGATCATTAGTCCAGGCCCTTACAATACTAGTCCAATAACATCATCATCACCATAGGCAGTCGCTCGAAGCGAGGATGACTTGCTTCCACACCAAAAAAGGATGAGTTCACAGGTGTTTCAATGAAGGACCTAATATTCCAGGTCCTGAACTACATGTTGAAGGGTGGAAGATGCCTGTGCATGGATTTTTTTAACGTGTGGTGTTCGTTGCACACCAGCCATCACACGAGCTTGACAGAGCTAGGTCTTGTCCAGTGGCAAGGATTAACCAGGACGACTGGAGATCTGCTCTGCTGCACGGGTCTAGTGCGCACACATATTGCAGTGTGGGCTGGCCCGTGCTGCCCCTGGGCCCTCGCCTCTTCTGGCCCCGAACCTTCGCCTCTCCTGGGCCTCAATCATGTCCCCCTACAATCTCTCGCCGCTCCTTTGCCCCGACCTCGTCGCTCCTGCTGTACCTGCCCACGCTCCAATCACCGACCTGGACCTTGATGACGTCACTCTTCGCTGCTGTCGCCCTCCTGCACCAGCTCACGCTTTACCATGCAGTGGTACAAAAGGAGTCCAGTAACATAACCACTATGTCACCCTTCCGGTTGCGCTGTGGGATCTTTTACATCCATCCAAGTGAGCAGTGCCTCAGTTTAACGCTTCGACTGAAATACAGCACCTCTGGCAATGCAGCACTCCCTCAGTACTGCACTGGAGTGTTAGTCTAGATTATGTGTTCAAATCTGTGGAATGGGGTTCAAACCCATAACCTTCTGACTAAGGGGCAAGCGTGCTGCCACTGAACCAAGGCTAACACCTAGCACTCTGAGGAGAATCTATAGGGCAGTATCCTCAAGTTCAGAGAGGTGTTTGATGCAGGGTTATGGAAATCCAGGTGATACAATGCTCCGCCCATAGTTCTCCACTATGTCATGCCAAGAAAAGCAGCTGCTCTCACAGCGATTTTCTTCTTTTCACCAATTTTCTCCCCTTCCATTCCCACCCCCTCCAAAGACATTGACTGCTTGACAGAGCACGATTCCAAAAGGTGCTGGTTGTTCTCCAGACTCTTGTTCCAGTGACTCATTATTTATGTGTGAGTTGAGACTATTCCACCATGAAGATGATGGTGGATGGTGTCATTGTTGGAGGCCACTGAGCAGTGCGCACGGGGTGCTGCTCTGGTATAAAAGGCCAACCATTTTGTGAGTCAGGCACTTTGGGCCTAACTAAAGCAGAAGCAAGGTTGTACCTTGCTTAGTTAAACAGTACTCAGTTTGAACCTTTATTGCATACATAACACACGTTCACTTTGATCAGCTGTCATTGGATAGGAATCAGGAGTAGGATGATTTAAAAAAAATCAAAGTGTGGAGTCCAATTGTCGTCTATCCCTAACACTGCCATGACTGAGATCAGTAAACAGCACTGACTGATCTGCATAGATCAGTGAATCACTGTAGAAGTTCACTGGGCCATTTTGGAAGTTGATTCTTGATGTAGCAGGCATGGTTTGATGGATAGATTGAACGTTTTTCACTGCAATGTCTACAGTGACATTGCAACTTTAACTGTGCCATTCAAAGGATGCTCTCCTAACTCACTGTATGGAAGGGAAAATCACCTTGCTCGCGCTTTTTATACTGCGTGTGGAGATCTAGAAGGCAGGAAAGGAAGGATTTTTAAAGAAACACATTAAGAAGTTTGGCCAAATAAGATTATGCTGAATGTGTTACAATCTATATCAATGATTTGGATGAGGGGACTAAATGTAATATATCCAAGTTTGCTGATGATACAAAGCTAGGTGGGAATGTAAGTTGTGAGGGGGATGCAAAGAGGCTTCAAGGAGATATAGACAAGCTAAGTGAGTGGGCAAGAACATGGCAAATGGAATATAATGTGGAGAAATGTGAAGTTATCCACTTTGGTAGGAAAAATAGAAAAACAGAGTACTTTTTAAATGGTTAGAGATTGGGAAATGTTGGTGTTCAGAGGGACCTGGGTGTCCTTGTACACAAAACACTGAAAGTGAACATGCAGGTACAGCAAACAATTAAAAAAGCAAATGGTATGTTGGTCTTTATTACAACAGGATTTGAGTATGGGTAAAGATGTCTTACTGCAATTATATAGGGCTCTGGTGAGACCACACCTGGAGTGTTGTGTACAGTTTTGGCCTCCTTACCTAAGGAAGGATATACTTGCCATAGAGCAAGTGCAACAAAGGTTCATCAGACTGATTCCTGGGATGGGGGGGATTGTCCTATGAGGAGAGATTGAGTAGACTAGGCCTATAATCTCTAGAGTTTAGAAGAATGAGAGGTGATCTCATTGAAACATACAGAATTCTTACGGGGCTTGACAGGGTTGATGCAGGGAGGATGTTTCCTCTAGCTGGGGAGTCTCGAACCAGGGGTCGCAGTCTCAGAATAAGGGATTGGCCAATTAGGACTGAGATGAGGAAAAATGTCTTCACTCAGAGGCTGGTGAATCTTTGCATGTACAGTATGTACACTACATGTACAGTAGACACCAAGTCGCTGGAGAAATACCACCAACGATGCCTCCGCAAGATCCTGCAAATCCCCTGGGAGGACAGACGCACCACCATTAGCATCCTTGACCAGGCCAACATCCCAGCATTAAAGCACTGACCACACTCGATCAGCTCCGCTGGGCAGGCCACATTGTCTGCATGCCAGACACGAGACTCCCAAAGCAAGCGCTCTACTCTGAACTCCTTCACGGCAAATGGGCAGAGGAAACGTTACAAGTTCACCCTCAAAGCCTCCCTGATAAAGTGCAACATCCCCACTGACACCTGGGAGTCCCTGGCCAAAGATCGCCCTAAGTGGAGGAAGTGCATCCGGGAGGGTGCTGAGCACCTCGAGTCTCATCGCCGAGAGCATGCAGAAATCAAGCGCAGGCAGCAGAAAGAGCGTGCGGCAAACCAGTCCCACCCACCCTTTCCCTCAACGACTGTCTGTTCCACCTGTGACAGGGACTGTGGTTCCCGTATTGGACTGTTCAGCCACCTAAGGACTCATTTTTAGAGTGGAAGCAAATTTCCTCGATTCCGAGGAACTGCCTTTGATGATGATGGGGAATCTTTGGAATTCTCTACTCTAGGGGGCTGTGGAGGCTCAGTTTTGAGTATATTCAAAACAGAGATCATAAGATTTTTGGATATTAAGGGAATCAAGGGATATGGGGACAGTGTAGGAAAGTGGAGTTGAGGTAGAAGATCAGCCATGGTCTTATTGAATGGTGAAGCAGGCTCGAGGGGCTGAATGGCCTACTACTGCTCCTAATTGTTATATGTTCTTATTTTGGCCTTTATCCAACACCTTTTCCAACTGGAAGTAGCTTGAGATGTCTGTGAGCAGACTGCGTCTGTTAAGAACTGAATGCTGTGTCTTTTACTCTCTACCACTGAGGTAGCATAGCTTGTGTATAACAATTAAACCCAATATAGTGTATTTCTTACCTGCGAGCATGTAGGATGAGCAGTGTATCTCCTGTCAATTCAAATAGCAGAAGTTATCACAATTCTGAACCAAACTGACCATTAATTGGATTTATTTACAATTAAGCATCTCGGAAGCAAAAAGAATATAACCAAATTATTTAACAGTACTTAAATTATGCTGCAGTTTTAAAAATACTTATTCCTGGGATGTGCATGGCACTGGCAAGGCGATATTTGTTACCAATCCCTAGTTGCCCTGACGGTATTAAGATTCAATCCCATAGAGTCACATAGGCCAGACCACGGGTGGCAGGTTAACCCCCCCCCCCTACAGGATATTAATGAACCAGTCTGGTTTTTATGAAACAATGGCAGTTTTCACAGTCATTTTCTGGTGCCAGTCCACAAATGACCAGATTTGTTTTTAGTTTGATTTCCGAGCAGGCTCCGGTGGGGCGGGGAGGGGGCTGTACAGGGTGGTGGTGATTTTTAACTGCAGGACATCCCCTGAAAAGTGGATGGTTGGCCATTGAAAATTGGAAAAAAATAGCTGTCCCATTGAGGCCTATCTGATGCATCGTTTATGTGGTCCTATAGACAGGCACATAGCCCACCCACCTCTTTCCAGTGGGAGCCTGCTTACATTTACGTATTGGGGTCCTGGCCGATTGTAGGTTCGTTATTGCAATTATCAGGTGGGACTGGGCAAAGCGTGTGTTGTGAACACTCTGCCCATTTGTACCTGTCGTTGAGCAGCCCTTGGCGGTCCCGTTAGGTTCATTGGTTCGGCTGCTCCTCCTCGGGCCACAAAGCAAGCCTCCAGCCTGCTGCCGACCCATGTGAGGCCGTCCCTCCAGATTACCTCCACCATCCTCCCCATCCTTCCTACAACTCTTGTGCCGTGGCGGGAGCCCGTTTGCTGCCCAAAACTCACCAGCGGCATTTAAATGAGGCCCAGACGGAAAAGTGTTTGGGCCTTCGGTTCAGGCCTCCCGATGATGGCTTTGGGCAAGCAATGCAGCTGCCTCGCTGACATAGAATCATAGAATGGTTACAGCGCAGAAGGGGGCCATTCGGCCCCTCGAGCCCGTGTCGGCTCTCTGCAAAAACACTTCAGCTAGTCTCACTCTCCTGTCCTTTCCCCGTAGCCCTGCAATGTTTTTCTTTCAGGTACTTATCCAACTCCCCTTTGGAAGCAGTGATTGAGTCTGCATCCACCACCTAGACATTGCGCTTGTTTCAGGTGTAAGTGGAAGATTAACCCCATTATCTCTGAGTTGCTAGTCCAGTACCATAACCACTGGGCTACCAACCATTGACTGGGATCTAAAGTCGCAACGCCTGCCTGTAGGGTTGCCAACTCTGGTTTGATGTATTTCAGGAGGTTTCGTCACATGACCTCCTGCTTCCAACTACCCCGCCCTCAGGCTCCCGCCATTGGTCGCCCCGACACGTCCATTCTCATGGCGCCCCGCCTTCCCACACCAATTGGAAAGTGAAAAGACTCTTCATTACCCAATTGGATGATTCTTGACTGTCAGTCACACAGCCTTTTATCCCAACTCCAATATTTTTATAGTTAATAAACAGAAGTGTTCGAAGAAAATGAAAAAAAAAACATACGGGGGAGAAATTCGCATCGTTGGCGCAAATGATTTCTCGTCCGGGGGGGGGGTGGGGGGGGGGGGCGCTAGCAAAATTCCGTGGGAGTAGGCGGAAGCGCAAGCCAGCAACACTTCGCTCCCACCGGGAGCGCCCCGGGCTGCTGCGCCAACGATGATGATGTCATCGCTGTGCGCAGTGTCCCGTTTGCGCCCCGGAGTGGAACTTCGGTAGCGTCCCGTGAGGCCTCCGCGGGGTATGTTCGCACCAGCCTCGCGGTCGTGAAACGAGCCGCACTCCGCTCGAAAGGGCAAAAAGTAAAGGAGTGATACGTGACGCCTATTTTTTTTAATTGCCGACTTACTGGTCGGGCCTTTTGCTGACGATTCCGCGGGGTCCGTGTCGCGATGGTGCAGCCCGGCACTCCACTTCTGCGCCGGGCTATGGCCACGGCATCCCACTCCCTGGTGGCCTAGTGGTGGCACCTCGCCCCGCTGCAGAGCTCGCAGCGTGCCCTCCCCATTAATGGAAGGGGAGGATTCGGTGCTCGTGCCAGCGCAACGTAGCGTTCCGCTTGGCACTGAAAAACTCCCCATGCTTAGCTCCTGAGAGGAAGTGGAGCGCCCGATATTGCACGTCACTTCCTCTCGGGGGCGGGAATCCCAATTTCGTGGTCAGGGTAGGACTTCTGCGTCAGGCGCAGGAAGTCCTGCCTCACCTCGGTCACCACCCCCAGATGGGGCGTTAACGAATTTTGGTCCCACAATTATTTTTAATGCCCTTGGGTTTGCTCTCAGCAGTGTCCTGGGAATTAATCTTCAATTCCTGGAGATTCCAGGGCAATCCTGGAAACCCTATCGCCATAACCCTTAGAATGTACAGCATAGTCCAAGCACCTTCCTCTTAACTAATTAATCATTAGAAAGAATCTGCTTTTCTTTGCAGCAGAATTGACTCCAGTCTTTCATTTTGAAAATGTTTGACTATTGCTTTTAAAATCTCTCTCTCTCTCTCTCAGGAAAATATATTTAGCTATATGAACTGAAATTAAAATTCTATACTTGACAGATAAGAACGATCAGCCTTTCAGTCATGTGATACTTCAGACTAATGCATCAACTCGAAAGGAGCTCATTTTTTTGTTTGTTATTTGCCACAAAAAAGGGAAAAAGGGAATGTAATTAAATGATGATAAAATAGCATTTAATCTTTCATTTTTTATTTAAGCCACAGATGCCTGAAGAGAGTTTCTGGCCGATATCCAATTGTATTCCAAGATTAAAATGATCCATTGCCTGCTCATGTTACCGTGAATGTGTACTGTGGTTTATGGCTTTGTGTTTTCTTGTAATATTTTTAAAAATAACAAGCCGTGCAACAAAGTAATTCATTTTCTCTTGAAAGTGTATTTTGGTCCAAGTTCGGAGGTATGCCTGAAACACTGCCAATATTGCACAGGCTGGAGTCTCTCCCAGTTCACAAGCATCTTTCCATTTCACTTGAGGTAGTCAGCTGTAGAATTGTCTTTTTTTAGTTGTTGTAGCACATGGAGAGAGCAAAATCGACATTTCCCATTTGCTGCTGTGCCTTTAACACAATTAATTTCAATTCCACAGATGAAAGAGCTGGGTGTTATCATGTACAACTGCAGCTGCCTTGCTCTGGACCTGCATAGAGTGTTCTCTGTGTATTTGCAGCTGGAGTACCGAGACTCGGCACCCGAAATCTGGTCAAAGAAAGTATTCGCTATCTCCAGTCTGCATTCCCCTCTCAAGTTACAGCTGAACGGGATTGAGGGCGAGGTCTACCTGGCTGTGAGTAAAGCTTGACTTTGATGTTCGTTATATTGGCGGCTTCGTCAGAGAACAGAGCAGGTTTGCACTGTGCAAAACCGTTCATTAAATACGTATTAAGCACCGAGTGCAGCTGGCTTGGTGATGGTACTCGGGTTTTTGTGTTGGGCCTCGCAAGCTGGCTTCATTGCCTATATTTTCGTCATGTGGCGCATTACTGAGCTATACAGACCGAGGAGATCCTCGAGTTCTATTCCTGCTCTGTCCTGAATTAGCCGATCGCAGTTGGGAACTGAGGTGGACTAGCTATCGGGAAATATCCCAAGCGCTCCTGTTTGTGATATATTCACAGAGCATAGCACACCCAGTTCCTAACAAGGCAGGCAGCTCTGTCGGAAACCTCCGGAACAGCCTGGTTCTGTTTATTATTAACTCTGCAGTTGCAGTACACAATACGTCCACATCCACAGTGTGGAGCTACAAACATTACAAGCTTACAGACATTACACTTCTCCCTCCTTAATGAAGAAGTTATTATAACAAACATCATACATAACTTTCATTTTTATACATAACACAGGATATAGACTTTTTTTTCTCCATATTTACAAATTTAACTTTACCACTTGTTTTCTGTTTTGAATAGGATACCTTCGCTCTCGAACAGAATCTTCCAAACATCATGTCGATTTCACACTCATTCGAGGCTCATCCTGAGGAACGTTTTCCTCCACGGAATTTCCTTGATTTTCAATTGAACTCACTCTAACTTCAGGCTCTTTGTTTTCCTGACTCGGACTCAGACTTTCATTCTGATTCTCTCCTGGATTTGTTTCCAGTACATTGGATTTAGGATTTTCTACTGGTGTATCAAAACTATCTGATGAATCAGAAATAATTGAATCATTCCCACCTTCAACTCCTTCCATGTCTGTAGGTAAAATATGATCAATATAAACAAACCTAACCTGTCCATTATCAAACATCTTTACCAAATATGTACGAGGACCACATATCTTCACCACTCTTCCTGGTAACCACTTTAACCATTTATGGTGATGGTTCTTCACTCTCACCTTCTGGCTTAATTTCACACTTCTCTCTTTTACTCCACCTCTATCATGATTCTCTTTCTGCCTTAATTGTGTCTCCTCTACGAACTGCCAAATTTGGTTTTAACAACGAGAATCTGGTTCGTGGCTGTCGTTTGAGAAACAACTCTGCTGGTGTTCTACCAGTAGTTGTATGAGGAATATTTCTATATGTAATCAAAAAATTAGCCAATTTGTGATCCAATGATGACTGTCATTTCCTTGGATTTGGATCTAACATTTGTTTTATGAGGGCACGTTTTACAATTTGTACAGTGCACTCTGCTGCACCATTCGAAGCAGGATGGTATGGTGGAACCTTGGTATATTTCACACCATTTTTGCTCATGAATTGTGCAAATTCTTCTGAACGAAATTGTGGTCCATTATCCGAAACAATTTCTTCAGGGAGGCAAAATGAAGAAAATAATCTTCGTAAAATGTCCAATGTTTTACTTGTTGTTATTTTCGACATTGGGAACACCTCAACCAATTCGAATGGCTATTAATCACAATGAACAATTGTTGTCCTTTTAACTCAGCAAAATCAATATGTAGCCTTTGCCACACCCTGGGAGGCCATTTCCATGGCTGTAATGGTACTGATGGTGATTGCTTGCTTACTGATTGACCTGGCCATCATAAATAACTGCGTGCAAAACTCTTGGTCAAGCACATTCCCAAGTGCTGGTCATGGAGGTCTCCTAATAATTTGGACCTGAATATATTTGGTATAACCACTCTTGCACCCCACATGATACAATCTTTATCGACTGATAATTCATTCCTTCGCATGAAGAATGGATGAATACCTTGTCTGATACCTGGTTTGGCCATCCAGTTGCAATATAATCATACACCTTTGACATCACTGGGTCACATTTGGTTGCTCTAGCAATCTCTTCAGCTGTAACTGGCAGTTCATTAATGTATGAAAAATAAAACACTTCTTCCCTATCGGGTGTAACTTATAATGGGGAAGGCAATCTAGACATTGCATCAGCATTACTGTGATCAGCTGATCGTCTGTATTCAATATCATGTGTATATGTTGACAAAATCAAAGCCCATCTCTGCATTCGGGCTGCAGCTAATGTTGGAACTGGGGACTTTGAATGGAGGATTGCTGTTAGGGGCTTATGGTCCGTAACGATGGTAAACTTATGACCATACAAGTATTTGTAAAACTTCTTGACCCCAAAAATTAATGCCAAAGCTTCCCTTTCAATTTGCGCATAATTACTCTCACTGGCACTGAGAGTGCGTGAAGCAAAAGCAATTGGTCTCTCCTCCCCACTACGTAATACATGAGCGATTACTGCCCCAACTCCATACGGAGAGGCATCACATGCTAACTTAATCTCCTTAGATATGTCAGAGTGAATTAACATGGTGCTCTCTACCAATTTGCTTTTACACTCCTTGAATGCTGTATCACATTCTTTTGATCACTTCCAATGGACTTGTTTTTTCAAAAGTTCATTCAGTGGATGTAATACTGTAGCCAAATTTGATAGGAACTTCCCATAATAGTTCAACAGACCCAAGAATGAACAAAGTTTAGTGACATTCCTGGGGGTGGGTGCATTTATAATTGCATCCAATTTTCCCATGGTTGGATGTAAACCATCTTTGTCTACTCTGTACCCTAAGTACTCCACTGAGTTTTGAAATAACTCACACTTACGAGCAGACACTCGTACTCTGTGCTTCTCTAGCCGTTTGAGGACTTTATTCAATATGATATTGTGAATTTGCCTATTTGGTGCTGAAATTAATATGTCATCCAAATAATATACTACCCCTTCAATACCTTGCAAAATCTGGTTCATCACCCCTTGGAATATAGCAGGGGCAGAAGACATTCCAAATGGTAGCCTATTAAATTGATATAGGCCTAGATGGGTATTTATAGTCAAGCATGACTTGGACTCCTCATCTAGTTCAAGCTGTAAGTAGGCATTTGTAAGATCCAGTTTTGAGAAAATCTGACCGCCTGTCAGTGTTGTGAACAAATCTTCTATATTTGGCAAGGTATTGGGGACATTACCCTCTAGAACCTGGTTTACAGTTACTTTATAATCACTATACAATCTTACCTTCCATCAGACTTAGGTACAACAACAATGGGTGTAGTCCAATTACATCGATCTATCTTACAAATAATGGTCTCAGTCTCTAGTCTTTTGAGTTCTTGCTCAACTTTCTCCTTGAGTGCATACGGTACGGAATGTGGCGATCTAGCGTCCTTCTGTACCCTGACACTCACCTTGAAGCCTTGGATCGGACTGCCCGTTTCACAGAACACCTTCAGATAATTCTTGATAACCTCATCTGTTGATGAAAATCTCGCTTCCACACAGAAAATCTTACTCCAATCCAGCTTCAGCGAGCTCAACCAATTTCTTCCTAGTAAGGCAGGCTTGTCTCCTTTCACTACTATTAGAGTCAACATCTGAAATTGATCTTTATATTTCACCGGTACGGTGATATGACCGACCACAGGAATTTTTTCTCCCAAGTAGCCTCGCAGCTTTATCTTGGATTTCTCCCGTTGGAAACCACGCAATTTTTCGAGGTACAGTGACTCCGGTACTACATTCACGGATGCACCCGTGTCTATTTCCATTGATACCTTGAATCCCGCAACAGCTATTTGGATTTTGATACTTTCCGAATCGCTGTCCATTAACCTCGTGCTCCTGATGTGTAACTCTAACATGTCCTCGTCCTGTTGTTGTTCTTCCATGCTATGTAGTCTCTTGGGATTTCTACTCATAGCTTTCAATGCTGGATTCATAGCTTTGAACGCTGATTTACCCATCAGTCGGCATGCCTTCGCAAGATGCCCAGTCTTTCTGCAGAAGAAACACTCTGCCTTCACATATGGACAACTTTGAGCAATGTGTTGTCCCAGGCACCTATCGCATGACTTCGATGCTCTGTTAGAATTCCCAGTTTCTGAGACTTTGGCCCCCACTGCCTTTTACTTTGAATCTGCAGGCAATTCACCTCAGTTGACTAACGACCGTAATTATTATTTAATTCTCGGGAATATTGTTCGGCCATGCCCATCGACCTCGCTATCTGACAAGCAAACTCAAAAGTCAAGTCATCCGTCGTCAATAACTTCCTTCTGATCACATCATTTTTCACCCCACAAACAAAATGATCCCATAATGCTCAGTTTTGAAAGTTTCCAAAATTACAGTGCATCGGTAGCTTTTTTAATGTTACGATGTAATCACTGATACTTTTATCAGCCTTTTGATTCTCTATACTGAAACGATAGCTTTCGGCAATTTCTAACGGTTTGGGGTTATAGTGCTGCTCCAGCTTTGTTAAAATCTCTTTAAGCGTTGTGTCCTTTGGCTCGTCAGGCACAAGCAGATTTACAAGGGTGTCATATAAAGCCGGACCCGCCTCCGATAAGAAGATCGCTCTCTTAGGTTCCAATACAGCCTGGTTCTGGACTGCATTGTCTGGAACTTCGATTATGTTATTTGCAGTGAAATACATTTCTAGCTGATCCACATATGTTTTAAAACATTCCCGGTCATGTCTATATTCACCCAAATGTCCCATTACACCTGCCATTTTAATCTCTAGCTGTTCACACTGTTTGCTGACTTTTACCTCGGATTTTTGTAGCTTTTTCCAAAGACACAAACTTCCAAAGTCTCTGTCGGCTGGCTGAATCCTTCACCAACAAAATTTAAGCTTTAAATCATCTGAACAATCCCATCTCATTGCCAAATGTGATATATTCACAGAGCACAGCACACCCAGCTTCTAACATGGCAGGCAGCTCTGTCAGAAACCTCTGGAACAGCCTGGTTTAGTTTATTATTAACTCTGCAGTTGCAGTACACAATATGGCCACATCCACAGTGTGGAGCTACAAACATTACAAGCTTACAGACATTACACTGTTCATAGTTCCCAGGGGCCCTCCACACACCCCAGTGAATCTCTGTATGGGGAGATTAGCACTGGCACACTTTACTCTCAACATTAAAACATTTTTTTAAACAGGCTTTTCTGCTTCTAAACATTAGAAAGTGCAGGTAAACTTTGCCATAATCAACACACAGTCCACAAGAGGCATCCTTCCATATGCACGTTACGTGTTACCTTGCAGCTCATAGTACAGGGTGTAAGAACATAAGAACATAAGAAATAGGAACATGAGTAGGCCAATTTGGCCCCTCGAGTCTGCTCTGCCATTCAATAAGATCATGGCTGATATGACCATGGACTCAGCTCCACTTCCCCGCCCGCTCCCCATAACCCTTTACTCCCTTATGAATGAACCAGAACTCTAAAATGGTTACCATTCAGAGATAAGGCTATGCTTTGCCAAGGGCATTTAGCAAGTGGTCAGCCTACCAATAGTAGCTTTGGGCAGGGGTAAGAGAAGTGTACGGAGCCGGGAGCAGATGACTGCACGAGATTGGTGTTCTGCTGTAACACCGCTTTACACCTGCTAACTCACATTTTCTTCCTTGACAGACTTCTCCTGCACGTTTATGCCCCAATGGCCGCACCAAAGATATTGATGCTGTTCTTAGGGTTATTGCCAATGCTCAGAGGTTTATATACGTAGCCGTTATGGATTTTCTGCCTCTTGTCAACCGCACAAATGTACTGAGGTGAGTAAGACTTGCTCACTATCAGCGCTAATTTAGATATTTTATCGTTATTATCTAGAATTCCCTCCCTAAACCTTTCCGCCTCTCTACCTCTCTCTTTCCTCCTTTAAGGCACTCCTTAAAGCCTACCTCTTTGACCAAACTTTTGGTCATCTGGCTTAACATTTCCGTATATGGCTCGATGTCAAATTTTGTTTTCTGCTAACAATCCTGTGAAGTGCCTTGAGACATTTTATTACATTATGGGCGCTATATAAATGTAAGTTGTTGTTAGAAATGTGCAATTTAATTTTGGAGATCTTGTGTCCTCTAAGGGATTACATTGGCTCTCCAAATGTCTCTGTCGGTAAATACCTGGCCAGCGCTGGTATTAAACCATGAGGTTCCGAAGTTGATACCCAGTCGGTGCTGGATTAGCTGCGGGGGATGGTTGTTGAAGTACAGGTAGAGCGTCTGTAATCGGGGCATCTCGGGACCGAGGCCATTCCGGATTTCGGGTATTTCCGGAGGGTCCGGAAAGGGGGGTGGGGCAGTGGCACAGGGTCAGGGAAGGGTCCGGAATGGCGAGGGGTGGGGGTCAGCAACAGAGGGTCAGGGGAGGGTCTGGGGCGGCGGAGGGCCGGCGGGGGAGGGGTGGTTCGCCAGGTCAGGATTCTGCAGCGTCAGCGACCGGGAAAAACCTGCTTTGAAGACCTGCAAAAAAGGGAAGTTAAAGTTTTTATTTCAAACTTTTTTTTCAGCGATTTAGTAAGTAAAGTTGTGTGACTGTTTTGTGAATTTTTATTTTTATTTTTTGGAATTTTTTTTTTTGGTGTTTTCCCCCCTCCCTCGGACACTCAACCTGTACTACAATTGCCATCAAGTGCCAATCTGGAATAGGGAAGACAAATTACAACCAGAGTCCTTGCTCCTGATCTCTCTCGTTCGAAAGTGCGACTGTTTGGTCGACGGGGTTGGTCTTGATTGTGATGGTTAAGCAGCCTGTCGCTGCTCACACATGAAAGGATGGACACTTGGGTGATACATGAGCCAGCCAGCATCCTGCAACCATACCCACCATCAGACAGTTCCTTCAGCAGAAAACGGCGTAAAATGAAGCGGGAGGGGTGGAGGAAATAAATACAATTTACTTCACGAAACTAGCTGCAGTCAATCTAATACTAATGTATGCGACACATCAGGGAGGGGGAGAGTTACCTGGACACTGTGTTCCAGGGGGTAGTCACACCCCTTAGGTTAACTAACTCAGATTTGGCTTGTGATCAAGGACAGGAGGAATGTATGGGGATCCAGGAGATAGTGATGGAGGAGCCTCGGCCCTTGGTCTTGTCCAACAGGTTCGAGGCTCTTACTCCGTGTGTGGACGAGACCAGGGATTGCAGGGAGGATAAGCAAACTGACCACAGCACCAAGGTACAGGGGGCCATTCAAGCGGGGGGAGTAAAAAGAAATATTATAGTAATAGGGGACAGTATCATTAGGGGGATAGATACAGTTCTCTGCAGCCGTGAGCGTGAGTCCCAAAGGCTGTGTTGCCTGCCCCGATGCCAGGGATAAGGACATCTCCTCAGGGCTGGAGAGGAACTTGGAGTGGGAAAGGGTAGATCCAGTTGTCGTGGTCCACGTGGGTACCAACGACAGATAGGACAGAAAAGGTGGTTCTGCTAATGGATTATGAGCAGCTAGGGGCCAAATTAAAAAGCAGAACCACAAAGGTAATAATCTCTGGATTACTACCCAAGCCACGAGCAAATTTACATAGGTTAAATAAGATCAGAGAGATAAACTTGTGGCTCAAAGACTGGTGTGGGAGAAATGGGTTTTGGTTCCTTAGGCACTGGCACCAGTACTGGGGTAAGAGGGAGCTGTTCTGTTGGGACGGATTCCACTTGGAACGTGCTGGGGCTAGGGTCCTGGCGAACCGAATAACTACGGGTACAGAGAGCTTTAAACTAATTAGTGGGAGGGAGGGAGGGTTCAGGTGAGCAGAAACCTAAAAGCTCAAAGAACACGGTGAAGGCAGTAGAGCAGGGTAGCATTGGGGGAAACGAAAACTAGAGCGTGACAGGAAGGGACAGAATCTATAAACATAAGCGTGTATCAGAAACTGGGGCCATAGCAGGAGAAAATGGTAAGAAAATACATTTAAAAGCTCTTTATCTGAATGCACGCAGCATTCGTAACAAATTAGATGAGCTGTCGGCACAAATAGTTACAAATGGGTATGATCTGGTAGCCATAACAGAGACGTGGTTGCAAGGTGACCAAGACTGGGAACTAAACATTCAGGGGTACTTGACAATTCGGAAGGACAGACAGAAAGGAAAAGGAGGTGGGGTAGCTCTATTGATAAAGGATGGAATCACTGCAATAGTGAGAAATGATATTGCTCAAATGATCAGGATGTTGAAACAGTTTGGGTGGAGATAAGGAATAATACGGGGAAAAAGTCACTGGTGGGCGTAGTCTATAGGCCCCCTAACAGTAGCAACTCTGTTGTTCGGCGTATAAACCAAGAAATAATGGGGGCTTGTAAAAAGGGAACAGCAATAATCATGGGTGATTTTAACCTCCAAATTGATTGGACAAATCAAATTGGTCAGGGTTGCCTTGAGGAAGAGTTCATAGAATGCATAAGGGACAGATTCCTTGAGCAGTATGTAACGGAACCAACCAGGGGGCAGGCTATCTTAGATCTGATCCTGTGTAATGAGACAGGATTAATAAACAATCTCCGAGTAAAGGATTCCTTCAGAATGAGTGATCATAGCATGGTTGAATTTCAAATTCAGATGGAGGGCGAGAAAGTTGGATCTCAAACCAGCTTATATAAAGGAGACTACAAAGGTATGAGGGCAGTGTTGGCTAAAGTGGACTGTGAAAATAGATTAAAGTGTAGGACGGTTGATGAACAGTGGCATATATTTAAGGAGATTATTTACAACAAATATATTCCAGTGAGGAGAAAGGGTGTAAAAGAAAAGATAGCCATCCATGGCGAACTAAAGAAATAAAGGCTGTATCCAATTAAAAACAAGGGCTTACAAAGTGGCAAAACTAGTGGGAAGACAGAAGATTGGGAAGCTTTTAAAAGCCAGTAAAGAATGATTTAAAAAATGATTAAAAAAGGGAAGATAGACTATGAAAGTAAACTAGCACGAAATCTCAAAACAGATAGCAAGAGTTTCTACAGGTATATAAAAAGGAAAAGAGTGGCTAAAGTAAATGTTGGTCCCTTAGAGGATGAGACCAGGGAATTAGTAATGGGGAACATGGAGATGGCAGAAACTCTGAACAAATATTTTGTATCAGTCTTTATGGTAGAGGACACTAAAAATATCCCAACAGTAGATAGTCAAGGGGCTATAGGGAGGGGAGGAACTTAACACAATCACAATCACTAAGGAGGTGGTACTCAGTAAGATAATGGGACTAAAGGCAGATAAATCCCCTGGACCTGATGGCTTTCATCCGAGGGTCTTAAGAGAAGTAGCGGCAGGGATAGTGGATGCATTGGTTGTAATTTACCAAAATTCCCTGAATTCTGGGGAGGTCCCAGCAGATTGGAAAACTGCAAATTTAAAAAAAGGGAGGCAGACAAAAAGCAGGAAACGATAGACCAGTTAGCCTAACATCTGTGGTTGGGAAAATGTTGGAGTCCATTATCAAAGAAGCAGTAGCAGGACATTTGGAAAAGCATAATTCAGCCAGGCAGAGTCAGCATGGATTTATGAAGAGGAAGTCATGTTTGACAAATTTGCTGGCATTCTTTCAGGATGTAACGAAGAGGGTGGATAAAGGGGAACCAGTGGATGTGGTGTATTTGGACTTCCAGAAGGCATTTGACAAGGTGCCACATAAAAGGTTACTGCACAAGATAAAAGTTCACGGGGTTGGGGGTAATATATTAGCATGGATAGAGGATTGGCTAACTAACAGAAAACAGAGAGTCAGGATAAATGATTCATTCTCGGGTTAGCAATCAGTAACTAGTGGGGATGCAGAGATCAGTGCTGGGACCCCAGCTATTTACAATCTATTGTAACGACTTGGATGAAGGGACTGAGTGTAACATAGCCACGTTTGCTGATGATACAAAGATGGGAGGAAAAGCAATGTGTGAGGACGACACAAAAAATGTGCCAAAGGACATGTACAGGTTAAGTGAGTGGGCAAAAATTTGGCAGATGGAGTATAATGTTGGAATGTGTGAGGTCATGCACTTTGGCAGAAAAAAATCGAAGAACAAGTCATTATTTAAATGGAGAAAAATTGTAAAGTGCCGCAGTACAGCAGGATCTGGGAGTCCTGGTGCATGAAATACAAAAGGATAGTATACAGGTACAGCAAGTGATCAGGAAGGTCGATGGAGTCTTGGCCTTTATTGTAAAGGGGATGGAGTATAAAAGCAGGGAAGTCTTGCTACAGTTATACAGGGTATTGGTGAGGCCACACCTGGAATACTGGGTACAGTTTTGGTTTCCATATTTAAGAAAGGCTATACTTGCTTTGGAGGCAGTTCAGAGAAGGTTCACTAGGTTGATTCTGGAGATGAGGGGGTTGACTTATGAGGAAAGATTGAGTAGGTTGGGCCTCTACTCATTGGAATTCAGAAGAATGAGAGGTGATCTTATTGAAACGTATAAGATTATGAGGGGGCTTGACAAGGTGGATGCAGAGAGGATGTTTCCACTGATAGGGGAGACTAGAACTAGAGGGCACAATCTTAGAATAAGGGGCCGCCCATTTAAAACTGAAAGGAAGAGGAATTTCTTCTCTCAGAGGGTTGTAAATATGTGGAATTCACTGCCTCAGAGAGCTGTGGAAGCTGGGTCATTGAATACATTTAAGACAGAGATAGACAGTTTCTTAACCGATAAGGGAATACGGGATTATGGAGAGCGGGCAGGGAAGTGGACCTGAGTCCATGATCGGATCAGCCATGATCGGATTAAATGGCGGAGCAGGCTCGAGGGGCTGTATGGCCTACACTTAGCTCCTATTTCTTATGTTCTTAAGTTATATTCTATACAGATTGGAGTGTCCTTTTCTTTAATATGCACCAGCCACAATTTTGAATCATGGCATCATGTCCTTAGTTTCCCTTTGTATCACAGGCCCAACAAATTACTGCAATTTACTGTGGTTAGCAGGTCTGACATAACTTAGTTTCTTGTCAGTGTTCTGGGATACTGTAAACAAATAAATTCTCATTATGAAGGCAGTACACAGAAAACCAAGGTAAATATTCAAAAGCCGAATTACTTACCGATAAAGAACTATGTTATTTAGAAAGTCATTTGCAGGGATAATATCCAATTTCGGAGCTTTTTGCGACATTATGGTCGGAACTTTAATCAGTCCACGTCTGTAATGTATCATATTAGTAATTTCCAAAGTCTGCTTTTATATTTCTCACTGAGTGAATGCAGAGGCCCAGTAGCAGCTTAGCTGTGCCAATGGTAATATATTAACCAAAGGGACGGGGTCACAGGTCACGGTGCCGTAATCAGCCAGCTGTCATACAAAACGGATTCCAGACTTTCTTCTCTCATACTGGAAAGCAACTGTCATTCATCAAATTCCACGGAGTATTTTATACATTGCTTTTCTGTACGGTTTGATTCTCATTTGTAGCAGAGGTTTTAATTTGCTTTTAATTTGCTTGTATTTCACCAGAAATTATCGGGAAATTGAATAACATTGCTGTAAATCTTGTTACATTTTTTTCATAGAATCATAGATGATTCAGCACAGGAGTAGGCCACTTGGGCCATTGTGCCTGTGTCTCTTTGTTGGAGCGATCCAATTAGCCCCACTCCCCTGCTCTCCCCCCCCGTATCGCTGTAAATTGTCTCCCTCACCTTTTTTAATGAGCAACCCAACCCACCTCTAATAAAAAAATTGATGTTATTGGGTAGAACGCAACAAATGATTGTGGAACAGGTTTGATGGGCCAAATGGTCTTTTTCCATTCCATCCTTGTGTTCATTTACAGACAAAGTTGATTCATTAAAAAACCCACGTTCCCTTTTCACTCAAAAACCTTATTTGGAGGCCAGATGATTCATTGACACACTTCTTATATTTGGCTCAATTTGTTCAGTAAAAGGACAGAAAAATGAGTGTGCACTCTCCTCTTCAGTTCAGTATAATGGGGAATATCTAATGTGAGCTGCAGTGATGTCAACAAGCCGTCTAAGCAGCCAATCACAATGCAGAATTCTCACAAACAGGAAATGAGAAGTTGCTTTTATCGGACTTTTAAAAAATGTTGCAGAGAGCGTTCACATGGGGATAGGTAGAACCTGAAATATCATGAACTAACTTTTTAAAAAGAAGTTTAAAAATGTTTTTCTTAAAAATTTACAATTTTTTCATTATGGAGATATTTGACACTCCACAAAAGGAAAATGAGTTTTTCCAGACCATAACATTTGTTTCGCAGTCAATACGCTGTTAAAATCCCAGTTACACCTAATCCAGCAAGGAACTTTTTTCAAATTAGTATACTGTATTCGCTGCTCACGATGTGGTCTCCTCTATAATGGGGAGACCAAGCGTAGATTGGGCGGCCGCTTTGTGGAGCACCTCCATTCATTCCGCAAGTGTGGCCCTGAGCTTCCAGTCGCCTGTCACTTTAATTCTCCACTCCATTCCCACTCTGACCTCTCCGTCGTCGGTCTCCTACACTGTTCCAACAAAGCTCAACGCAAGCTCGAGGAACAGCACCTCATCTTTCGTTTAGTCTTCTGGATTCAACATCGAGTTCAACAATTTCAGAGCATAACCACTGCCAATCTTTGGATTTCCCTCCCCCACCTCCACCCCACCCCCGAACCTGTTTTTTTTTCTCCTTGTCTCTAATGGCAGTTGGTCATTACCCCACCATTCACACCCTATCTTCACTAATGTTTTTCTAACTCCTGGCATTACCATTTCAATTTGGCCCACCATCCCTTCTGTCTCTCTAATCTCTCCTGTCTTCCATCCTATCACAGACCTTCCCTTTTGTTCTTTCTTCCCCTCCCCATTTCAGTGCTTGTTAAGAATCTGTTCTTTCCGAACACTCTCCAGTTCTGACAAAGGGTCATCGACCCGAAACATTAACTCTGCTCTCTCTCCACAGATGCTGCCTGACCCGCTGAGATTTCCAGCATTTTCTGTTTTTAAGGCCTAACATTTAATGGGGTATTTAACAGCGATGTTCCTGCGGAAAAGCCCAAGATTTCATCAGTTTCACTAGTTACACTGATTGCTGGCTATGGTAGGCCACAGCGCAGCCTGTATCGGAGCAATGAATGACTGACTGCAACTTCAGGATTTCCACATTAGGATTCGCATGCGCAACATCCTGAAGTTGCGGTCCGTTTCAAAGGGGTAATAAAAGTGAACGCTGTTAGTTCGCTGTTATTACCCACTGCAAATTCCGAGCCAATATCCGTTTGTTTTATTCCAAACTGTAAGATTTGACTTCTTATGATGTTGTATTCCAGAAGTCCCACCATTTGCCACTGTTCGTTTCACTTCTGCACTGTCCTACATTATTTTCTTACCCTCCTTTGGCTCGCCTCCCCCATTACACACTGTTCCTTAACCAAGAGGTGTTCTGCCCCAGGTCTCTGTGAATAGTTTCAAACCGAAAAAGTGCTCAAAAGGTTCCAGGCTCAATCATCCGATGACTTTTCCGTCCTTCCTGACCTCTGGTCCCTGCTTCCGAGGCCACAGTGAAGCCATTACTGTTTAGGAAAATGTATCAGACCCTATCGGAATAATTTTAACCTACCCCGCTGGGCGGGAATCTCACAGGATTGGGTGGAACGCTAGTTTTACACTCTGCCCAATATTACTCTCTATTGACTCCACTGCCATTTCTATAGTGCCTTTCATGACCTCAGGGCATCCCAAAGGGCTTTACAGCCAATGAAGTACTTTTGAAGTGTAGTCACTGTTGTAATGTAGGAAATGTAGCAGCCAATTTGCTCACAGCAAGTTCCCACAAACAATGATGTGATAATGACCAGAAGAAGAGCGGGAAAGTTCTTTCTGGTATCCTGGACAATATTTATCCCTCAACCAACAAGTAAACTGATGATCTGGTCATTATCACATTGCTGTTTGTGGGAGCTTGCTGTGCACAAAGAGGCACCTGTGTTTCCTACATTACAACAGTGACTACACTCCGAAAAGTACTTCATTGGCTGTAAAGCACTATGGGACGTCCTGAGGTCATGAAAGGCGCTATATCAATGCAAGTCTTTCTTCTTTACTGATTATAATAGCTGCTTCAGAAATTATTATTGGCTAATGGACGCACGATGTTGCAGTCCTTAGATTAAACTGTTAGCGATGTATATATAATACATATATGACATTTTGTTTTGATTCTTCATCTCTAGAACACTTTATTGGTATTTGTTTTCACATTTTATTCTGTTTTACCTTGGCTTCGGTCAATTTTTTAAAAATCCCATGGGGAAGGGCGGTGGTTGTGGGGGGGTGGGGAACAAAGAGCTTCAAGCATCTATTCAGCTCGATAAATTGGCTTAACAGCAAAGTGACCTTTCTGCCCACACAAACGATTGAAGTGAAGGTTTGGATAATCCAGGCAATTACTTGATTTGCTTTCATTTTCTGGCTAGGGCAGTCGATCACTCAGTGTCAGATAAAGTACAGGGGTAACTCACGTCGAACACAATTTAAACCCACGGTCTCCCCTCTCCACACTCCCCGCCTCCCCTGCACCACCCCCCCGGCAAATAAACTGGAACCTTAAGCACACATCATCAAAATCTGGAATGGGGCGAGTTTGTAATAAGGTTGCAAACAATGTTAATTGTTGGGCACTCTCAGGGCTGCAACTAGAGCCGTGACAACAAATAACAAGACATCCGGCAGTCCTTTCCAGTGTGTTAGGGAATTCCAAAGATTCACAACTCTAAGTGAAGAAGTTTCTCCGCATCTCAGTCCTAAATGTCCGACTCCTTATCCTGAGACGATGCCCCCCAGTTCTAGACTCTACAGTCAAGGGGAAACAGCCTCTCAGCACCTACCCTGTCAAGCTCTCGAAGAATTTTATATGTTTCAATGAGATCACCTCTCATTCTTCTAAACTCCAGAGAGTATAGGCTCAATCTACTTGATCTCTCCTTATAGGACAGTCCTCTCATCCCAGGAATCAGTCCAGTGAACAATTGTTGCACACCCTCAAAGACAAGTGTAACCTTCCTTGGGTAAGGAGACCAAAACTGTACACAGTATTCCGGGTGTGGTCTCACCAATGCCCTATATAACTGCAGCAATATTTCCTTACTTTTATACTCCAACCCCCTAGAAATAAATGCTAACATACCATTTAATTGCTTGCTGCAGGTACAGCAATCCCTCTTTCTACATTACAACAGTGACTACAGTCCAAAATTACTTCATTGCCTGTAAAGCACTTTGAGATGTCCAGTGATCGTGAAAGGTGCTATATAAATCCAATGCACCCACTATTAGTGCCAGGAGGAGCTAAAACAGTGGAGGGGGTTGGTGGTGGTGGTGGTGGTGGTGGGGGGGGCGGGGGGGGCGGGGAGAGATTGGGGGAGAGAAGAGTGAAGGATGGCAGCAGATGGCCAGGGCCAACTGCAAGAGAAATGCAGGGAACAGCACCAACCCTTGTACATGGCCTTCTTTGACCTCACAAAGGCCTTTGACACTGTCAACCGCGAGTGACTACGGAGCATCCTCCTCCATTTCGGCTTCCCCCAAAGGTTTGTCACCATCCTCCGCCTGCTCCACGACGACATGCAAGCCTTGATCCTGACCAACGGATGCACCACAGACCCAATCCACACCCGGACCGGGGTCAAGCAGGGCTGAGTCATCGCACCAACCCTCTTCTCGATCTTCTTCGATGTAATGCTCTATCTCACTCTCAACAAGCTCCCCGCTGGAGTGGAACTAAACTATCGAAACAATGGGAACCCGTTCAACCTTTGTCGCCTCCAGGCTAGATCCAAGGTCTTCCCATCCTCTGTCATTGAACTATAGTACGCAGACGACGCTTGCGTCTGCGCACATTCAGAGGCTGAACTCCAAGTCATAGTCAACACCTTCGCCGAGGCATATGAAAGCATGGATGGGCCTTGTACTAAACATCTGTAAGACAAAGGTCATCCACCAACCTGACCCTGCCACAGAGCACTGCCCCCCGGTCATCAAAATCTACTGTGCGGCCCTGAACAACGTGGGCCATTTTCCATACCTCAGGAGCCTACTATCAGCAAGGGCAGACATCACTGCCTCCAGTGTACCAGCGCAGCCTTAGGTCACTTGAGAAAGAGAGTGTTTGAAGACCAGGACCTCAAATTTGGCACCAAGCTTATGTTCTACATAGCAGTAGTGATACCTGCCCTCCTATATGGCTCAGAGATGTGGACTATATACAGTAGACACCTCGAAGCGCTGGAGAAGTACCACCAGCCCTGCCTCCGCAAGATCCTGCAAATCCACTGGGAGGATAGACGCACCAACGTCAGTGTTCTCGCTCGGGCCAACATCCCCAGCATCGAAGCATTGACCGTACTCGACCAGCTCCGTTGGGCAGGCTACATCGTCTGACACGAGACTTCCAAAGCAAGCGCTCTACTCTGAACTCCTACACGGCAAGCGAGCCCCAGGTGGGCAGAGGAAATGTTTCAAGGACACCCTCAAAGCCTCCTTGATATGGTGCAACATCCCCACCAACACCTGGGAATCCCTGGCCCACGATCACCCTAAGTGGAGGAAGAGCATCCGGGAGGGCGCTGAGCACCTCGAGTCTCGTCGCTGAGAGCTTGCAGAAAAAAACCAGACTCCCCACCCACCCTTTCTTTCAACCACTGTAATTCCCGTATTGGACTGTTCAGTCACCTGAGAACTCAGTTTTAGAGTGGAAGCAAGTCTTCCTCGATTCCGAGGGATTGCCTATGATGAAGATGATGATATAAATCCAAGTCTTTCTTCTTTCTCCGAATACTAAAATTTACTAGTCTCTCATCTTCTTAACAAATATTCTGCTATTCTAATCTTCCTACCTAAGTGGATAATATCACACCTCCCCACATTATGCTCCATTGGACACCTTCTTGCCCAATCATTTATTCTGCCTATATCCCTTTGCAGCCTCGATCCGTTCTCCTCACAGCTTACTGTCCCGCCTAGCTTTGTATCGTTAGTGTGGATGGATGTTTTAAAATCAGGAGATCTAGGTTAAGGAATAAGGCCCAAAGAGAGGACAACGCACTGGGGACGAAAAGAGCGCAAGAAATGAAACAACTGACTGAGTAAATACTGTATTGTGAAGATGTTGGTATAATGAGATAAATAAGATAATAGCCAGTCTGCTCTGTAAAGAAGCAAAGAATTTACATTTATATCGTGCCTTTCATGACTTCAGGACATCATCAAAACACTTTACAGCTAATGAAGTACTTTTGAAGTGTAATGTAATGTTGGAAATGTAATTTGTAATGTAATTTGTCCACAAACCTCAATGTGATAAAGATTAGTTGACTTGGACATACATCGCCATTCACTCATCATTGGTGGGTCAAAATTCTGTCATTCTTTACCTAACACCAGTGTAGGAGCATCATCAACATAAGCTCTGCAGTGTTTCGAGGAGAAAGCCCTCTGCCACCTGCTCAGGGCAACTAAGAATGGTCAATAAATCCAGCCTTGCTAGCATTACATAAGAACATAAGAAATAGGAGCAGGAGTAGGCCATACGGCCCTTCGAGCCTGCTCCGCCATTTAATACGATCATGGCTGATCCGATCATGGACTCAGGTCCACTTCCCTGCTCACTCCTCATAACCCTTAATCCCTTATTTGTTAAGAAACTGTCTATCTCTGTCTTAAATGTATTCAATGTTCCGTCTTCCACAGCTCTCTGAGGCAGTGACTACCACAGATTTACAACCCTCTGAGAGAAGAAATTCCTCCTCATCTCAGTTTTAAATGGGCGGCCCCTTATTCTAAGATCATGCCCCCTAGTTCTAGTCTCCCCTATCAGTGGAAACATCCTCTCTGCATCCACCTTGTCAAGCCCCCTCATAATCTTATACGTTTCGATAAGATTACCTCTCATTCTTAGAGGCCCAAGCTACTCAACCTTTCCTCATAAGTCAATCCCCTCATCTCCAGAATCAACCTCGTGACCCTTCTCTGAACTGCCTCCAAAGCAAGTATATCCTTTCTTAAATATGGAAACCAAAACTGTACCCAGTATTCCAGATGTGGCCTCACCAATACCCTGTATGACTGTAGCAAGACTTCCCTGCTTTTATACTCCATCCCCTTTGCAATAAAGGCCAAGATTCCATTGGCCTTCCTGATCACTTGCTGCACCTGCATACTAACCTTTTGTGTTTCATGCACAAGTACCCCCATGTCACACTGTACTGCAGCACTTTGCAATTTTTCTCCATTTAGATAATAACTTGCTCTTTGATTTTTTTCTGCCAAAGTGCATGACCTCACACTTTCCAACATTATACTTCATCTGCCAAATTTTTACCCACTCACTTAGCCTATCTATGTCCTTTTGCAGATTTTTGTGTCCTCCTCACACATTGCTTTTCCTCCCATCTTTGTATCATCAGCAAACTTGGCTACATTACACTCAGTCCCTTCTTCCAAGTCATTAATATAGATTGTAAATAGTTGGGGTCCTAGCACTGATCCCTGCGGCACCCCATTAGTTACTGATTGCCAATCTGAGAATGAACCATTTATCCCGACTCTCTGTTCTCTGTTAGTTAGCCAATCCTCTATCCATACTAATATATTACCCCCAACCCCAGGAACTTTTATCTTGTGCAGTAACCTTTTATGTGGCACCTTGTCAAATGCCTTCTGGAAGTCCAAATACACCATATCCACTGGTTACCCACATCCTCAGAACAATTATTTTTTAAAGTAGTGATGTTGGTTGAGGGATATTGGCTAGGACACCGGGGAGAACTTCCCTGCTCTTCTGTGAAATAGTGCCCTGGGATTTTTTTACGTCCGTCTGTGAGAGCAGACAGGGCCTCAGTTTAACGTCTCATCCAAAAGACAAGGGGCAGTAATTGACATTGCTCTATAACAATGGAGTGCTTTACCACTGAGAGCAGGAAAATCACAATTTACTGCTCAGCAAAGATGAAAGATGAGAATTACTGTGAGATATTAGCATAAACATGTTGTCAGTCATACAACAGTACTTTGCTACTTTAACAAAAAATTAACCCTGTTAAGAGAAATGAGTCTCTTATCTGTATTAAAGTAGTCGCTGACTTAATGTTTGATGAACATGTTCGCTGTTTCTATAGCAGGGGAGTGGGAGTAATTGAATAGCTCTTTCAGAGAGCTAGTACAGGTTGATGGGTTGAATGACCTCTACGATTCTATGTTCATCCACTAATACACACACAGCAATTTCTAGGCTATAAAAATATAGCAACAAGTAAACATACTCGAATAGAGCAGCATGGTGCCGTTGTGCTTTGTTAGTCTGACAGACTGGCCTTCAAAAACCACCAGCGTTCTTGGTCAGTAGGCCACGGTGACAGTGCTGCTGTGTGCTGCACCTACACTTCAAAAAAACCCTCGATCAACATCACTTAAACAGATTACACGGTCATTATCACTTTGCTGTTTGTGGGAGCTTGCTGTGTGCAAATTGGCTGCCGCGTTTCCTAAATTACAACAGTGACTACACTTCAAAAAAATTAATTAATTGGCTGTAAAATGCTTTGGGAACGTCCTGAGGATGTGAAAGACACTATATAAATGCAAGTTCTTTACCTTCAGCTGTTCGTTCTGCCTCTATAATGCTGAACACATCTACTAACAGTATGGATATTCATCTTTGTGTTCTCTAATCCCTAAAAACTTCTTTATTATGAAATGCCATGTCCGCTAAATGTACCTGACCCATTTGTGGCCACTTACAATGTGAATACAGTGAATGTAACTTTAGTGTTCCCCAGTTGAAAGACCTTTATTAACGAAGAGGATTCCTTGAGCACTGGTTGAATCCTGATGTGCAACAGAGACATGGCAGATAGATAGGGAATAAATCCATTTCAGCTGGATAAAAGGAATATTTTGATCTCCATTGCCATTAGGAACTTGATAGTAGAAATGGTTTCCCACTTGAAAGAAAATATTGTATAAATAGCAGAGCTCTTTGCCGTTCAGAATCCCATTGAACCCAATCACTTATCTGTTGGCCACATGCCTTCACATCGCTCCCTCCCTGAAATGAGCTTTCATCCATCTATCCGCAACATAACTAAGACCGCTTATTTCCACCTCTGTAACATCGCCCTTGCCTCAACTCATCCGCTACTGAAGCCCTCATCCATGCCTTTGTTACCTCTAGACTTGGACTATTCCAACACACTCCTGGCCAGCCTCCCACATTCTACCCTATGTAAACTAGAGGTGATCCAAAACCCAGCTGCCCGTGTCCTAACTCACACCAAATCCCGCTCACCCATCACCCATGTGCTCAGTGACCTACATTGGCTTCCGGTTAAGCAACGCCTCGATTTCAAAATTCTCATCCTTATTTTCAAATCCCTCCATGGCCTCACCCCTCCCTATTTCCTCCACACCCACAACCCCCCGAGATATCTGCGCTTCTCTAATTGTTCCCTCTTCAGCATCTCTGATTATAATCGCTCAATTATTGATGGCCTCACCTCGACCCTCCCAATCTCTGTAATCTCCCTGCCTAAACAGCTCTGCCTCCCTATCCCTCTTTCCTCCTTCAAGACGCTCCTTAAAACATACCTCTTTGACCAAGCTTTGGGTCACCTGTGCTAATTTTTACTTATGTGGTGTCAAACTGTAGCTCATAATTCTCCTGTGAATCACCTTGGGATGTTTCACCGTGTTAAAGGCGCTATATAAATACAAGTTGTTGTTGTTCTATCTCATCCCTGATAGTTTGCATGCCAGAGTACTTAAGGAAGTGGCCCTAGAAATAGTGGATGCATTGGTGATCATTTTCCAACAGTCTATCGACTCTGGATCAGTTCCTATGGACTGGAGGGTAGCTAATGTAACACCACTTTTTAAAAAGGAAGGGAGAGAGAAAGTGGGTAATTATAGACCGGTTAGCCTGACATCAGTGGTGGGGAAAATGTTGGAATCAGTTATTAAGGATGAAATAGCAGTGCATTTGGAAAGCAGTGACAGGATTGGTTCAAGTCAGCATGGATTTATGAAAGGGAAATCATGCTTGACAAATCTTCTGGAATTTTTTGAGGATGTAACTAGTTGAGTGAACAAGGGAGAACCAGTGTATATGGTGTATTTGGACTTTCAAAAGACTTTTGACAAGGTCCCACACAAGAGATTGATGTGCAAAATCAAAGCACGTGGTATTGATGGTAATATACTGACGTGGATAGAGAACTGGATGGCAGACAGGAAACAGAGAGTCAGGATAAACGGGTCCTTTTCAGAATGGCAGGCAGTGACTAGTGGAGTGCTGCAGGGTTCAGTGCTGGGACACCAGCTCTTTACAATATACATCAATGATTTGGATGAAGGAATTGAGTGTAATATCTCCAAGTTTGCAGATGACACGAACTGGGTGGCAGTGTGAGCTGTGAGGAGGACGCTAGGAGGCTGCAGGGTGACTTGGACGGGTTAGGTGAGTGGGCAACTGCATGGCAGATGCAGTATAATGTGGATAAATGTGAGGTTATCCACCTTGGGGGCAAAAACGCGAAGACAGAATATTATCTGGATGGCGGCAGATTAGGAAAAGGGGAGGTGCAACGAGACCTGGGTGTCATGGTTCATCAGTCTTTGAAGGTTGGCATACAGGTACAGCAGGCGGTGAAGGCGGCAAATGGTATGTTGGCCTTCATAGCTAGGGGATTTGAGTATAGAAACAGGGAGGTCTTACTGCAGTTGTACAGGGCCTTGGTGAGGCCGCACCTGGAATATTGTGTTCAGTTTTGGTCTCCTAATCTGAGGAAGGACGTTCTTGCTATTGAGGGAGTGCAGCGAAGGTTCACCAGACTGATTTCCGGGATGGCAGAACTGACATATGAGGAGAGACTGAATCAACTGGGCCTTTATACATTGGAGTTTAGAAGGATGAGAGGGGATCTCATAGAAACATATAAGATTTTGACGGGATGGGACAGGTTAGATGCGGGTTGAATGTTCCCGATGTTGGGGAAGTCCAGAACCAGGGGACACAGTCTTAGGATAAGGGGTAGGCCATTTAGGACTGAGATGAGGAGAAACTTCTTCACTCAGAGTGTTGTTAACCTGTGGAATTCCCTGCCGCAGAGAGTTGTTGATGCCAGTTCATTGGATATGTTCAAGAGGGAGTTAGATATGGCCCTTACGGCTAAGGGGACCAAGGGGTATGGAGAGAAAGCAGGAAAGGAGTACTGATGGAATGATCAGCCATGATCTTATTGAATGGTGGTGCAGGCTCGAAGGGCCGAATGGCCTACTCCTGCACCTATTTTCTATGTTTCTATGTCCCCTAGATTCCACAAAGCGGGATGTCGGCTGAGGCTGGGAACTGAGGCCACCGGAATTAATAGACAGAATAACTGTTCCATTTGTTCCACTCGAAGCAAGCAATAATTGTGTTTTGTTTCAGGTATTGGCCTCTGATAGATAACGGGCTGCGGGAAGCTCTCTTTCTGCGGAAAGTGAAGGTGCGTCTGTTGGTCAGCTGCTGGGAGGAAACCTACGCACCGATGCTCAACTTTCTGTGGTCGCTCAAAATGTTCTGCAGTGAGCCCATCAGCTGCAGCTTTGACGTGGTGAGTGCAGTTGGCGGTGCCAGCTCATGTCCTCTTGTGCATCCCCGATTTTCATCGCTCCACCATTGGCCCCAAGTTCTGGAATTCCCTCCCTCAACCTCTCCACCTCTCTTTCCTCCTTTAAGATGCTCCTTAAAACCTACCTCTTTGACCAAGCTTTTGGTCACCTGCCCTAAAGTTTCCTTATGTGGCTGGGAGCTGAATTTCATTTGATAATCGCTCCTGTGAAGCACCTTGGGATTTTTTACAATATTAAAGGCACTATATAAATGCAAGTCATTGTGGTTGTGATTGGGCAGGATTCGTTATGACTATATAATCCGCCCAACTTGATTTTCCATTCTGTGCACCACCCAGGCAATGTTTTATACCCAGGTGGTACAGACCAATGGGGTGGGGGTTATTTTAACTTTTAGTGCCGGGCCGAAAACAGGTGATAGAAAATCGGCCATCTGTTTTGCACCTCTCCCAATTTTCATTAAAGTCAATGAAAAATCAAATCGTGTATGGTGTAAAACAGGAGGGAGGGTAAAGAATAACTCATTGAGACCTAAAAAGATCAGGAGATCCCATCTCTTTACTGCAAGGCCTGTAATCTGGCTGCAGGGCCAGGTGCCCACTATGCTGGATGGACTTAAAGTTAGGAGGCTGGGGGAGTGAAGGAGGCGACAAATGGCAAGGAGGGAATTGCCCACCAAGAGACCAGTTATAGTGGGAATTCTGCACTGAAGGAGTGGGATGGAGAGTAAGGGCATGTGCACAAGACCTAATGCAAACTGAGTGTGATAGCAGAAGGAGCTACACCCCACATTACACCGTGGGCTGGTATACAGTCGTAAAGGTTATAAGACATACAGTACATGCAAAGATGTATGTAGCAGCATAGGAGTTGCTAGACAGAAAAAGACCACGGTCCATCTCGTCTGCCTTCTAATATCCTGGTAGTCGCAGGATACAACGATAATGGAGTTGTTGACTAATCAGAGCAATCAACCTCTATCAATGAGTCGACAACAGACCCAGAGGAAAACCCCCAGTGGTGAAAGCTTTAGCAACCATAGGTCCACAGTCACCTGTTCCTCCCAAGCACATTACACTTACAATATGCCATGTCTCAAGTTACTCATATACTATATCCCTTATATTTCCGAATACTTACATTCGGAAAGAAATCTTTCTAATTTGCATTTGAATGAATTGACACCATCTGCTTCCTCCCTATGGAGCCAGTTCCACAGAATGACCACTCGCTCACTGAAATATTGTTTCCGTAGATTCATTTTATGTAGCTACAAAAATAAATGTCGCCCTGCGCCTTGACCCTGCCACCATTGGGGGATTCTGGGTTTACGATTGGTATGGGAGCTGGACACACTAATACTGCACGTGCCTGGTTTAATGTTCAGCACCAATCCTACAGCGAAACTGATTTTAGAAATGAGGGATGAGTGGCACCACCATGAAAACATTCACGTAACCCCCACAATGCACTTTGTCTCGATTCAAAGCGAGACGTGTGACACAACTGAAGTTCTAACACGGGTACACGCTGCTCCTGGGCTGCTCTCCCTAGACCCAGTTGGTAAATTCTAAGGGCCTGTCGTCCCTAAAGCTTGGCATAAAAGATTATAATTAAAATGCAATATGTTTTTTTTCAACGATTATTAATCGGTTGTTTTGAGACATGAAGTGGGCTATTCGAAACTGCAATAAAATAAATTGGAAAATTCCAACTGAGTGTTTAAAAATGGCATTTTGCTGGGACAGTGAATCACTGCTGCTGCAGGTTCAGGAGAACAGGCACCTGGAAGTGAATGTAAGGCACGGCCTCAATTGAGGGGCTAGCTGATTACTAGAAACCACTCTCACAGTTAATGACATCATGTATTCTTTAACTGAGTTGCTCCCATGTAATTTTCTTAATGGTATTTATTCTATCGAGAAAAATGGATTACAGTGCAGTGATTGCAGAGCTGCAATTGAGGGATTTTGATGATCTCGTAAACCCTCATATAAAGCCTCAAAGTGTCAGCCTCGGCACACTCTAGGCTTTGACTCAGAGGTTACAGGATGAAGTCCCACTCCCTGTGATCTAGGCTGACACTTCAGTGCTGTATTAAGAGAGTGCTGCGCTGTCTGAGGTGCCGTCTTTCACAGGAGATGTTAAATAGAGACCGTGTCTGCCCTCTCAGCTGAATGTAAAAGATCCATGGCACCTCAAAAGTATTTCATTGGCTGTCATCCCGAGATCATGCACGGCTGCTAAATAAATGAGTTATTTTTTTCTTTGTTGCTGTAGACTAAAACCTGAGATGAGATTACGGCCTTGAAGTCTGCTCCAGAGTACTTCCTTTTTCATTTGTACAATATATTTGCTCTAAACTTTTAGGGTGTATTTCTCTTTTCCCCCCTCTCTCTCTCTCTCTCGCTCTCTTTCTCTATCTCTTTATAATCAGCTAACTCAGCACAGACTGCGAATCAAATCTGGGACCTTGCTTATTATATTGTGCAGATTTAATTACAGTATCCATTAACTTTTATTTCCTGGCTATCAGCTATTGATTATGGCTAGATAAATAGCCATCGGCTGTGTTCAGGACAGCCCAATTTTGCACAGGGCGCCTCAAACACGTGTTGGCCCCCCACTATTTGAAACAATAGATCCTTTTTGCACCCTGTTAGTGCCGCAGCGAGGCGCTATTGCCTTTTCACCCGGGGCAAATTTGCCCCCGGGATTTTGGCGGTGATTTGAAATTAACGCCATGCCCTGCGATTTGGCGCCCTGGGCCGGGTGCACCCAATGATGACCTTGACTTTCCTTGTGACAGAAAATGTGAAATCTTTTTTCTATATACTTGGGCATTGTACAACATCATTTAAATAGCCTGATTGATTCTGTGGGAATAAACTGCATGGCCAAGCAATAGTTCACTCAAGTGAATAATAATCATTTGTGTGAATTATTAGTTGATCTTCAGTGTCACATAAGAACAGGAGCAGGAGTAGGCCATTCGGCCCCTCGAGCCTGCTCCGCCATTCAATGAGATCATGACTGATCTTCTACCTCAACACCACTTTCCTGCACTATCCCCAACCATAATACAGCATTTTTAAATAATGTTATTAAAGAACATTTCAAAGAGGCCATGAACAATGGCCTGATGAACATTTTGTTAGTGAACACCCTTTACTTGTCTTCAGGCAGACTAAATATCTTAACTTTTTTTCTTAGTTGAGAGGATATGGAGCAATTTTATATTCAAAGTTGTGTTGATGGTCCTTTCAAGGTTTTGTTCTATGCTTGTCTCTTACAGAAATATTTTGTAATTCCTGCTTCTGAAGGGGACAAGAAGGACATGTTTACCAGTGTTAACCGCAACAAGTACATGGTGACAGACAAGGCAGCATATATAAGTAAGTGGCCGATCGGTATCTTTACTATGGGTCTGCAGATAGGACAGATTAGGCTTAAAAAGCAAGCACTGGGCAGGGAAAGAAACTGTTTCTGCACAACTAAGCACATCTACCTGGCGATAACAGAGGAGAGCTGCCCCCACAGGCTCGGGTTTAGAGATGCATCATGCATTGTAAGGAGATCTGCAGACAACCTCCACTGAAGGTATGGGACTGCCTGTAGCAGTTAAAGCCATTCCCCTCCTCTGTCTTCTTCTAGGCTAGCATCTGCAATATCAGACAAGTTGCAGTCCACTAATCTATCAAACAGGTAACCGATTGCCTTTCACTACCACTGCCATCACTCCCCTACTCAAATAACCCATCCTTGTCCCCTCGGTTCTTGAAAACTGCTGTCCCATCCCATAAAATTATTTCATGTCCATTCAAGTAAGAAAGGGAGTGGTCTTAATTTCCCTTTCTTCTTCAGAGTACTTGAAAGTGTTATCGCTTACCAAATACACATTTTTGTCCCTGCCACGGTGCCGAAACAGTCTTAGCCAAGAGCACAAATGACATTTTCTATCACTTGAGCACAAAGATCTAGGCCGACACTCCCAGTGGAGTACTGAAGGAGTGCCGCACTATCGGATGAGACTTTAAACCGAGGGCCCCTCTCAGGTGGATGTAAATGGATTCTATTTCGAAGACGAGCAGGGGAATTATCCCCGGTGTCCTGACCAATATTTATCCCTCAATCAACATCACTAAAACAGATTATCTGGTCATTATCACATTGCTGTTTATGGGAGCTTGCTGTGCACAAATTGGCTGCCGTGTTTCCTACATTACAACAGTGACTACTCTTCAAAGTAAGTACTTAATTGGATGTAAAGCACTGAGTTTGTGAAAGGTGCTGTATAAAATGTAAGTGTTTATTTTTTTCTTGTGACTGTGACTGTGATCATGGTCCATTTTTCCTCCTCGATCTCTCTGCAGCCTTTGATCCGGTCGACCATTCCATCCTCCTCCAATGTCTCTCCTGTTAATTTTAATTGGAAGCTCTAAAATAGTTGCTGCAAATCTTGAAACAGCTGCAGCAGTACTGATGAATTCCTGCTTAGTGTGCGCATATTTCCACTGGCTGTCCACTTTATAAGAACATAAGAATTAGGAGCAGGAGTAGGCCATACGGTCCCTCGAGCCTGCTCCGCCCTTCAATAAGATCATGGTTGATCTTCGACCTTAACTCCACTTACCCGCTTGATCCCCATATCCCTCGATTCCTCTAGTGTTCAAAAATCTACCAATCTCAGCGACTGAGCATCCACAGCCATTTGGGGTAGAGAATTCCTAAGATTCACAATCCTCTGAGTGAAGAAATTTATGGACAGGGACCCGCTGGAAATAGAAAACGTATTTAGATCCTGAATTTTGTCTATTAAAAGTCAGCAGGATTTCCTGCAGTAGACCTTTCCCGCAGAATTATGCACAAGCCGAAATATAGACTGATTGGAAGGAGGAACTTTGTAAGATGGAAAAGTGACCTGAATCTGACTAACACTGATTGGATGATTAATGTTGAACCTGCTGAAATATTAATTGACTCACTATGCCTTTAATGAAACTGAGTGCCCTATTCCATTATGGGACATGATGGAACACAATCAAGGCATGTTAGAGATTTATATACTAATGAGAGTGAAGCTGGAGCCAACCACAGCCAGACTAAATAGATTTCTGTTTTGACCCAGGTGCGACCCCGAAAATTGTATTATCTACTAATGGACAATATGTGGTTCAGCAACCCAGGATCAATAATATATTTAAATGTCTGTACATAAAAGATAGCATTTGGGAGACTGACTGGGAGAGAGAAGTCCACAGATACTGGAGAAGCTGTGCATGAAAGTTTGTATTTGTCATTCTGTAGATTGTAGAACATTGAGACACTCCTGTAGCAGCTCTTCTGTTCCTGGTACAGTCAAGGGCAGTTGTCTTAAGCACAGAAAATACTTGTGTGATTTTAGGCATACTCTTGTACTAGACTGATAGTCCTGTCTTATCTCATCTCGTCTCTGTCGGACTGCAGAGGGTGAAATCTGGCACTGCAAGACCATTCTCATACAGTACAATTGGAATGGGAATGGACTGTAATCCAAGAGTAAGGGAGGTGTTTCCGAACAGGTCTACAACGCTAAGTCACTGGTTGGGCATAAGCTTTGTAAAACACTGAAGCTGCGAATGATAAAAGGTGCAGACAACCATTCTTGTGGATTCCCATCTCCCTATTAGTTTTTCCCAGTTCTCTGCCACATTGTTTTGGTGCATTGAAGGTTGTATGTGATTATCAAGCAAAGAAACTGAGTAGGCCATAACATTTTACAGCACAGGAGGCCATTCAGCCCATCTCACCTGTCAGCTCTCTTCATCCACTTACTTCCAATCCCTTGTCCTTTCCTCATAACCTTAAAAAAATTTATTTTTGAAATATGTATCCACTGCCCTTTTAAAAGCTATTATGGATTTTGCTCACAGCACTATTTTTGGTATTCCATGTCCAAACAACCCTCTTCCTAAATACATTCTCCTAAAATTTCCCTTTATACTTTTGGTGATGATATTAAATACATGCCCTCGAGTTACTAACTCACTGGCCAAAGGATAATTTTCTCCCAATTTACTTCTTTGAAACCCCTCATGATTTTTGAACACCTCTTTCAGACCTTCTCGCAACCTTCTCTGTTCTAAGAGAGCCTTGTTTCTCTAGTCCCTGTTGCTAACTAAAGCTTCTCACTGCTGGGATCATCTTTGTGAATCTTTTCTGTATCTTCTCGATAAAGGAGATGCTCAAAACTGGATGCCTAAGGGGAGATTTTCCTGGGTCTCCACCCAGTCACACTGGATAAAAAGACTTGGATTTATATAGCACCTTTCACGACCACCGGACATCTCAAAGTACAGTCAGTGTTGTAATGTGGGAAACGCGGCAGCCAATTAGCGCACAAGCAAGCTCCCACAAACAGCAATGTGATAATGACCAGATAAACTGTTTTTTTGTTACAGTGATTGAGGGATACATATTGGGCAGGACACCGGGGATAACTGCCCTGCTCTTCTTCGAAATAGTGCTGTGGGATCTTTTACGTCCGCCTGAGAGCAGACGGGGCCTCAGTTTAACCTATCATCTGAAAGACGGCACCTCCAACAGTACTGCATTGGCATGTCAGCCTAGATTTTTTTGCACTCAAGTTCCTGGAGTGGGACTTGCACCCACAACCTTCTGACTCAGAGGCAAATATGCTACTCACTGAGCCACAGCTGGGATATCAAAATATTGGAGGACACACCAGCAAAGAATCCTGCACAATTATTCCTTCTATTTAAAGGAACGATGGAAAATACGGCGCTTTGCTTATAGACCTGTTCTCCAACCTACCCAATCTTCCAATAATCACTGTTCCCAGATGTTCCCGTGTACCTGGGTGCAGACCCAGGAAAATCTCCCCATATATTCTAACTGCGGCCTAACCAGTGAATTGTTCAGGTTTAGCATCAATGAGATGTTTGTAAATTCTATATTAGAAATAGATGGGAGCCATTGTGAACCGATTTTATATACTGGCACTGGTTTAATTTTCTTAACCGATAAGCAAATAAGAGGTTATGGGGAGTGGGCAGGGAAGTGGATCGGATCAGCCATGATCGTATTAAATGGCGGAGCAGGCTCGAGGGGCCGTAAGGCCTACTCCTGCTCCTATTTCTTAGGTTCTAATTTGGATTCCGAAGGACTGGAAAACGTGAGCCAGGTGTTGGCATTTATGTTGCCAAGTCTGGCTTTCATATTCCAGTGGGAGACTCGTAGACCCATGAGAAATGTAATCTACGAGGCTGCCATCGAGAGAAGGGAGTTGGATTTAACAGCTTTCAATTCTACCCATGAGTAGCCTTTGATTCGATCGACCATACCATCCTTCTCCAGTCTCTCTCTTCTGTTTATTTTAATTGGAAGCTCCAAAAATACCGGCTGCAACAGTGTGCATGAGTTTGCACTAGCTGCCCACTTTATGGACTGGAATTCGTTGGGAATAGAAAACTTGTTCGAATCCTGAATGTTGTCCTTGTATTAAAAATCAGTAGGATCTCTGGACAGTGGGTGAACAACTGTGGGGTAATTTTGACTTTGTGCGATAGTGGTCCGGCATGGACAGTCTGGGCCGAATGGCCTGTTTCTGTGTCATATATCCTATGTAATCCTATATAACATAGTGTAAAGCAGGTGATAGCGAATCAGCAGCCTATTTTACATATCTCCAAGAAGTAACTTTTTAAAAATGATTTTTGTGAGCTAGAAAGAGCATTCTGTCATAAGATAGCAATGAGAAAAGGCCATTCAACCCATCAAGTGTTAGCCATGGCTCAGTTGGTAGCACATTTGCCTCTCAATCAGAAGGTTGTGGGTTCAAGTCACACTCCAGAGACTTAAGCACAAAAATCTAGCCTGACGCTCCAGTGCAATGCTGACAGAGTGCTGTACTGTCAGAGGTGTTGTCTTTCAGATGAGACATTGAACTGAAGCCCCATCGGCTCTCTCAAGTGGACGTAAAAGATCCCATAACAGTATTTCAAAGAAGAGCAGTGGAGTTATCCCCGGTGTCCTGGCCAATATTTATCCCTCAACCAACATCACTAAAACAGATTATCTGGTCGTCATATTGCTGTTTGTGGGAGCTGGCTGTGAGCAAATTGCCTGCTTCCCATACCTCGGGAGCCTCTTATCAACAAGAGCAGACATTGACGACGAGATCCAACACTGCCCCCAGTGCAGCCTTCGGCTGCCTGAGGAAAAGAGTGTTCGAAGACCAGGCCCTCAAATCTGCCACCAAGCTCACAGTCTACAAGGCTGTAGTAATACCCGCCCTCCTGTATTGCTGAGACATGGACAATCTACAGGAGACACCTGGAGAAATACCACCAACGATATCTCCGCAAGATCCTGCAAATCCCCTGGGAAGACAGACGCACCAATGTTAGCGTCCTCGACCAAGCCAACATCCCCAGCATTGAAGCACTGACCACACTTGATCAGCTCCACTGGGCAGGCCACACAATTCGCATGCCAGACACGAGACTTCAAAGCAAGCGCTCTACTCGGAACTCCTTCACGGTAAGCAAGCCAAAGGTGGGCAGAGGAAACGTTACAAGGATACCCTCAAAGCCTCCCTGAAAAAAAGCAACATCCCCACTGACACCTGGGAGTCCCTGGCCAGGGACCGCCCTAAGTGGAGGAAGTGCATCCGGGAGGGTGCCGAGCACCTTGAGTCTCATTGCCGAGCACGCAGAAATCAAGCGCAGGCAGCGGAAAGAGTGTGCGGCAAACCAGTCCCACCCTTTCCCTCAACGACTATCTGCCCCACCTGTAACAGGGACTATGGTTCTCGTATTGGACTATTCAGCCACCTAAGGACTCATGTTTAGATTGGAAGCAAGTCGTCCTTGATTCCGAGGGACTGCCTATGATGATGATGACAACAATGATTACACTTCAACAGTACTTTATTGGCTGCAAAGTGCTTTGGGTCGTGAAAGACGCTGTATAACTGCAAGTCTTTTTCTTTCTAATCCCTTCATTTCGGTGAATGTACAGTATCCAGTCAATTTTGATCTCCCTTCTGCACCGTGGGGCCTGTCTCACTCAAATTGGCAGAGCTGAATGGGAAGCATCTAATTGGAGCTCGGTTATCAAGCGATGCGATTCTGCATTCGAAGGGCTGATACCCTTTTCATCATGTGGATGTTAGCGGCTGTTACCACTCCTTCCCTTAAGCACCTTCTGCAATGGTTGCAGACATTGGAGCATATCTTCATCTTCCACCCCCTGGGTTGTAATTAAGTGGAGCCTGTGGTATAACCCGCCCCATTTTAATTTGGGCTAGTTATGCCAGATCACCAACCAGATGGTGAAGATGAATATCTGCCCGACAGCATTTTTAAAATCTGAACTATTTCATCATTGTGGATGCCAAAATCATCGGTCCTTAAATGTTCCAATCCAGTGATCTGTTTTGCATTTTTTAATATTCCTCAGGGTAGATCATGCTCAAATATTCAAGGAGGAATGGATAAAAGTGATTGATTAGAGCACACGTATCACGCTGTCGTCCACTGACAGAATATTGATACGATGCTTTGTTTCCAACTGGAACGGGCTCTGCAATATAAATAAAGAGTATCAATTGCTTGAAGCAACCTGCCAGATGGCTCCTGGAACCCTTGTAATTAGTTAGCAAAACATACTGGCATAAACAATACCATATGAGTTAAAACAAGTCCCGTTTACCACGGAGGACCTTTCAATGCCTCATTTGAAGGATTCTGAATATTGTTCGCCCCTTAAAATGTTCAACTGACACAGAATGAACTAATAAGGGTGAATTCCTGTATTTAAAGTACTTTTTGATTGATCTACCTCAGCAGCCCGCATTTGTCAGCATCTATTACATGGATCTGGTGTTGCAAACATTGCAAAATGCATCCAGAAAACCATTCATTTGAAACGAACGAGTCTTTATGATAAGATCATTCAAGCTTAACCAAGACAATGGGGACTGCCAAAGGACTTGTGGTTCAATCACTCCATTACCTAGCAGCCAATGAACATGCTTTCTGCTTGTTCCTTCTGTCGCAGGGGGGAACCTGTTCGATACTTGATAACTTGGGGGTAGTTTTAAAGGATAATCCTGTTAAATAATAGGCCACTTGCATTTATTGAGGGTGCCTCGATGAGCTGGAGAAAATTCCCTGCAGTGAGCACCTCACCCCTGTCCTTTGCTGGCGGAGAGATAGGCACCAGGAGCACTGAATCCCTATACATTGGGGTTCAGTACCTGCAACTGGCAGGCAACAAAGGCCAACTTAAATTTAAGAACCAGCTAGGGGCCAAAATTGCCCCTTTCCTTAAGGTCTGTTACCACCGCAAATCGGCAGCAATGCTTCAGAGTGGAGTGGCCGCCAATTTTATGTAAAATGGCCGCTGATAGCCCAATTGCCCTCCCGAGGTTTCACGGTAGTGCCCCGATCCCCGCCCTACAGCTGCTGATCCGTGGTAAGTGTATCATCACCATGTGCATCGCCAACCTACCCCGCCCCCCGACGGCGACACTCCTCTCTGAAAATCTTAGGCCCGCCCTGCGGTGACAAAATCTGTTTTTCCCCGGTGGTCCAGTGAGGCTGTGGCCTTCTGTTTTTTTGTTGGCCGACTCCCATGTCGGCCCGACAATTGTGCCCCCGGGCCGGCCGAAACCCTCCCTGGTGGCCCAGTGGGCTGGAGTTTTTAAATCGCAGAGGCTCTCTCCTTTATGTGGAAAGTCGTGGTGATGACATCATCGCGGCGGTCACTCCGCACCTCCCCCAACTTCCGCCCCTCAGTTATTGCCGCCGCCCCCATTAGGAGCGACTTCTGGATCCAAGGAAAAAAACAACAAAGAGCCGAATGTCACTTGAGTCAACCTGAACCGCAGCTGCGGTAAAAACCATCGGGGCAGGGGGCAATTTCTATCCCCTGGTGTTCTAGTTAGGGGTGGGGTATGAGCAGGTGAGGTGTCCAATTCCTATGGAGTGAATTTTCATGTGTCCAGTTCAATTGGACAGAAGCTGAATGATGGAATCTGTGTGAGGCCCGAAGCACTTTCGTGGTCAGGCCGCATTTGAATAATGTCACTGAGCTTCCAGCACAGATGGACAGCTCGCTAATTGCGGCGGTGGGGGCAAAATTCCCATCCTCTACAAGTCCATGGAGTTGGGCAGGATATGCAACTGTAAAGGTGGGACGGGGAGGAAGCAATCCATGGCGAGGAACTAGAGGGACCTGCGGAAGGGGGGGGAAGGGGAAGAGGGGGAAAGGGGAAGAGGGGGGAAGGGGAAGAGGGGGGAAGGCGGGCGGGGGAAGGCGGGCGGGGGAAGAGGGGGGAAGGCGGGCGGGGGAAGAGAAGGGAGAAGGGAAGGGGGGGGGAGAAGGGAAGGGGGGGGGAGAAGGGAAGGGGGGGGAGAAGGGAAGGGGGGGGAGAGGGGAAGGGAAGGGGAAGGGAAGGGGGGGGAGAGGGGAAGGGAAGGGGGGGGGAGAGGGGAAGGGAAGGGAAGGGGGGGGAGAGGGGAAGGGAGGGGGGGGGGAAGAGGGGAGGGGAAGAGGGGAAGGGGGGCAAGAGGGGAGGGTGAGAGTGGAGGGAGGGACAAGAGGGAAGGGTGAGAGGGACAAGAGGGGAGGGTGAGAGGGACAAGAGGGGAGGGTGAGAGGGACAAGAGGGGAGGGTGAGAGGGACAAGAGGAGGAGGGGAGGGTGGGAGAGGGGAAGGGGGCAAGGGAGAGGGGGTTGGAAGAGGGGAAGAACGGGGGGGGGGGAAGAGGGGAAGAACGGGGGGGGGAAGTGGGGAAGGATGGGGGGGGGGGAAGAAGGAAAGGAGAGTAGGGGGGGAGAGGAAGGGGAGGAGGAGGAGGAGGAAGGAGAGGGGGAGAGAGGGTGAGGGGGGAGAGAGGGTGAGGAGGGGGAGAGAGGGTGAGGAGGGGGAGAGAGGGTGAGGGGGGGGAAGAGAGGGTGAGAGAGAGGGTGAGAGGGACAAGAGGGGAGGGTGAGAGGGGCACGAGGAGGGTGAGAGTGGGAGGGGGGCAAGGGAGGGGGGGTTGGAAGAGGGGAAGGACGGGGGGGGGGGGGAAGAGGGGAAGGACGGGGGGGGGGGGGGAAGGGAAAGGGGGGGGGAAGTGGGGGGAGGGAAAGGGGAGTGGGGGGAGGGAAAGGGGAGTGGGAGGAGGGTAAGGGGAGGGGGGAGAGAGGGGCAGGGGAATGGGGGGGCAGAGGGGAAGGAGAGGAAGGGGAGAGGGAGGTGAGAGATAAGGGGAGGAGGGAGCGGGGAGAGGGAAGTGGAGAGAGAGGGGGAAGGGGGAGAGGGAAGGAAATGAGGGGTGAAGGGAAGGGGGGAAGGAGGGCGGGAAGGGGGGGGAAGGGGGGAAGGAGGGCGGGAAGGGGGGAAGGAGGGCGGGAAGGGGGGAAGAGGAGAGGGGGAAGGGGGGAGAGCAGGGGGGGAGAGAGGGGAGGAGAGGAGGAAGGGGGGAGAGGAAGGGGGAGAGGGGAAGGGGAGAGGGGGGAAGGGAAGGGGAAAGAGGGGAATGGGAGAAAGAGGGTGGAAGGGGGGAAAGAGGGGGAAAGATGGGGAAGAGGGGGAAAGATGGGGGGGGAGGGGGGGAAGGGGGAAAAGAGGGAAGAGATGGGGAGGGGGGGAAAGAGGGAAGTGGCAAGAGAGGAAAGAGGGAAGAGGGGGATGAGGGGAAAGAGGGAGAGAAATGGGGAGGGGGGGGAGGGAAAAAAGGGAAGGGGGCAAGAGAAGGAAGGGGGAAAGAGGGGAATGGGAGAAAGAGGGTGGAAGGGGGGAAAAGAAGGAAGAGGGGGAAAGATGGGGGGGAAGAGGGAAAGATGAGGAGGGGGAAAGATGAGGAGGGAGAGAGATGGGAAAAGAGGGAAGGGGACAAGAGAGGATAGAGGGAAAAGGGGGGAAAGGGGAAAGAAGGGGAAGGGGAAAGAGAAGAAGGAGGGGGAAAGAGGGAAGGGGCAAGAGAGGGAAGGGGAAAGAGGAG